>NW_028113122.1:32500-40000 GCF_964234715.1 Podarcis melisellensis | reverse complement strand
GGGTTAGGGTTAGGGTTAGGGTTAGGGTTAGGGTTGGGGTTAGGGTTAGGGTTAGGGTTAGGGTTAGGGTTGGGGTTAGGGTTAGGGTTAGGGTTAGGGTTAGGGTTAGGGTTAGGGTTAGGATTAATGAACACCACAAGAACAATCCAAGATTAGGGTTAGGGTTAGGGTTAGGGTTAGGGTTAGGGTTAGGGTTAGGGTGAATGAACAACGCAAGAACAATCCAAGATTAGGGTTAGGGTTAGGGTTAGGGTTAGGGTTAGGGTTAGGGTTAGGGTTAGGGTTAGGGTGAATGAACACCGCAAGAACAATCCAAGATTAGGGTTAAGGTTAAGGTTAGGGTTAGGGTTAGGGTTAGGGTTAGGGTTAGGGTTAGGCTTAGGGTTAGGGTTAGGGTTAGGGTTAGGGTTAGGGTTAGGGTTAGGGTTAGGGTTAGGGTTAGGGTTAGGATGAATGAACACCGCAAGAACAATCCAAGAATAGGGTTAGGGTTAGGGTTAGGGTTAGGGTTAGGGTTAGGGTTAGGGTTAGGGTTAGGGTTAGGATGAATGAACACTACAAGAACAATCCAAGATTAGGATTAGGGTTAGGGTTAGGGTTAGGGTTAGGGTTAGGGTTAGGGTTAGGATTAGGATTAGGGTTAGGGTTAGAGTTAGGGTTAGGGTTAGGGTTAGGGTTAGGGTGAATGAACACCGCAAGAACAATCCAAGAATAGGGTTAGGGTTAGGGTTAGGGTTAGGGTTAGGGTTAGGGTTAGGGTTAGGGTTAGGGTTAGGGTTAGGGTTAGGGTTAGGATGAATGAACACCACAAGAACAATCCAAGATTAGGGTTAGGGTTAGGGTTAGGGTTGGGGTTAGGGTTGGGGTTAGGGTTAGGGTTAGGGTTAGGGTTAGGGTTAGGGTTAGGTTTAGGATGAATGAACACCGCAAGAACAATCCAAGATTAGGGTTAGGGTTAGGGTTAGGGTTAGGGTTAGGGTTAGGGTTAGGGTAGGGTTAGGGTTAGGATGAATGAACACTACAAGAACAATCCAAGATTAGGGTTAGGGTTAGGGTTAGGGTTAGGGTTAGGGTTAGGGTTAGGGTTAGGGTTAGGGTTAGGGTTAGGGTGAATGAACACCGCAAGAACAATCCAAGAATAGGGATAGGGTTAGGGTTAGGGTTAGGGTTAGGGTTAGGGTTAGGGTTAGGGTTAGGGTTAGGGTTAGGGTTAGTGTTAGGGTTAGGGTTAGGATGAATGAACACCACAAGAACAATCCAAGATTAGGGTTAGGGTTAGGGTTAGGGTTAGGGTTAGGGTTGGGGTTAGGGTTAGGGTTAGGGTTAGGGTTAGGGTTAGGGTTAGGGTTAGGGTTAGGGTTAGGGTTAGGGTTAGGGTTAGGATGAATGAACACCACAAGAACAATCCAAGATTAGGGTTAGGGTTAGGGTTAGGGTTAGGGTTAGGGTGAATGAACAACGCAAGAACAATCCAAGATTAGGGTTAGGGTTAGGGTTAGGGTTAGGGTTAGGGTTAGGGTTAGGGTTAGGGTTAGGGTTAGGGTTAGGGTTAGGGTTAGGGCTAGGGTTAGGGTTAGGGTTAGGTTTAGGATGAATGAACACCGCAAGAACAATCCAAGAATAGGGTTAGGGTTAGGGTTAGGGTTAGGGTTAGGGTTAGGGTGAATGAACACCGCAAGAACAATCCAAGAATAGGGATAGGGTTAGGGTTAGGGTTAGGGTTAGGGTTAGGGTTAGGGTTAGGGTTAGGGTTAGGGTTAGGGTTAGGATGAATGAACACCACAAGAACAATCCAAGATTAGGGTTAGGGTTAGGGTTAGGGTTAGGGTTAGGGTTAGGGTTAGGGTTGGGGTTAGGGTTAGGGTTAGGGTTAGGGTTAGGGTTAGGGTTAGGGTTAGGGTTAGGGTTAGGGTTAGGATGAATGAACACCACAAGAACAATCCAAGATTAGGGTTAGGGTTAGGGTAAGTGTTAGGGTGAATGAACAACGCAAGAACAATCCAAGATTAGGGTTAGGGTTAGGGTTAGGGTTAGGGTTAGGGTTAGGGTTAGGGTTAGGGTTAGGGTTAGGGTTAGGGTTAGGGTTAGGGTTAGGGTTAGGGTTAGGGTTAGGGTTAGGGTGAATGAACACCGCAAGAACAATCCAAGAATAGGGTTAGGGTTAGGGTTAGGGTTAGGGTTAGGGTTAGGGTTAGGGTTAGGGTTAGGGTTAGGATGAATGAACACTACAAGAACAATCCAAGATTAGGATTAGGGTTAGGGTTAGGGTTAGGGTTGGGGTTCGGGTTAGGGTTAGGGTTAGGGTTAGGGTTAGGGTTAGGGTTAGGGTTAGGGTTAGGATGAATGAACACCGCAAGAACAATCCAAGAATAGGGTTAGGGTTAGGGTTAGGGTTAGGGTTGGGGTTGGGGTTAGGGTTAGGGTTAGGGTTAGGGTTAGGGTTAGGGTTAGGGTTAGGGTTAGGGTTAGGATGAATGAGCACCGCAAGAACAATCCAAGATTAGGGTTAGGGTTAGGGTTAGGGTTAGGGTTAGGGTTAGGGTTAGGGTTAGGGTTAGGGTTAGGGTTAGGGTTAGGGTTAGGGTTAGGGTTAGGATGAATGAACACCACAAGAACAATCCAAGATTAGGGTTAGGGTTAGGGTTAGGGTTAAGGTTAGGGTTGGGGTTAGGGTTAGGATGAATGAACACCACAAGAACAATCCAAGATTAGGGTTAGGGTTAGGGTTAGGGTTAGGGTTAGGGTGAATGAACAACGCAAGAACAATCCAAGATTAGGGTTAGGGTTAGGGTTAGGGTTAGGGTTAGGGTTAGGGTTAGGGTTAGGGTTAGGGTTAGGGTTAGGTTTCGGATGAATGAACACCGCAAGAACAATCCAAGAATAGGGTTAGGGTTAGGGTTAGGGTTAGGGTTAGGGTTAGGGTGAATGAACACCGCAAGAACAATCCAAGAATAGGGATAGGGTTAGGGTTAGGGTTAGGGTTAGGGTTAGGGTTAGGGTTAGGATGAATGAACACCACAAGAACAATCCAAGATTAGGGTTAGGGTTAGGGTTAGGGTTAGGGTTAGGGTTAGGGTTAGGGTTGGAGTTAGGGTTAGGGTTAGGGTTAGGGTTAGGGTTAGGGTTAGGGTTAGGGTTAGGGTGAATGAACACCACAAGAACAATCCAAGATTAGGGTTAGGGTTAGGGTTAGGGTAAGGGTTAGGGTGAATGAACAACGCAAGAACAATCCAAGATTAGGGTTAGGGTTAGGGTTAGGGTTAGGGTTAGGGTTAGGGTTAGGGTTAGGGTTAGGGTGAATGAACACCGCAAGAACAATCCAAGATTAGGGTTAGGGTTAGGGTTAGGGTTAGGGTTCGGGTTAGGGTTAGGGTTAGGGTTAGGGTTAGGGTTAGGGTTAGGGTTAGGGTTAGGCTTAGGGTTAGGGTTAGGGTTAGGGTTAGGGTTAGGTTTAGGATGAATGAACACCGCAAGAACAATCCAAGAATAGGGTTAGGGTTAGGGTTAGGGTTAGGGTTAGGGTTAGGGTTAGGGTTAGGGTTAGGATGAATGAACACTACAAGAACAATCCAAGATTAGGATTAGGGTTAGGGTTAGGGTTAGGGTTAGGGTTAGGGTTAGGATGAATGAACACCGCAAGAACAATCCAAGAATAGGGTTAGGGTTAGGGTTAGGGTTGGGGTTGGGGTTAGGGTTAGGGTTAGGGTTAGGGTTAGGGTTAGGGTTAGGGTTAGGATGAATGAGCACCGCAAGAACAATCCAAGATTAGGGTTAGGGTTAGGGTTAGGGTTAGGGTTAGGGTTAGGGTTAGGGTTAGGGTTAGGGTTAGGGTTAGGGTTAGGGTTAGGATGAATGAACACCACAAGAACAATCCAAGATTAGGGTTAGGGTTAGGGTTAGGGTTAGGGTTAGGGTTAGGGTTAGGATGAATGAACACCACAAGAACAATCCAAGATTAGGGTTAGGGTTAGGGTTAGGGTTAGGGTTAGGGTTGGGGTTAGGGTTAGGGTTAGGGTTAGGGTTAGGGTTGGGGTTAGGGTTAGGGTTAGGGTTAGGGTTAGGGTTAGGGTTAGGGTTAGGATTAATGAACACCACAAGAACAATCCAAGATTAGGGTTAGGGTTAGGGTTAGGGTTAGGGTTAGGGTTAGGGTTAGGGTGAATGAACAACGCAAGAACAATCCAAGATTAGGGTTAGGGTTAGGGTTAGGGTTAGGGTTAGGGTTAGGGTTAGGGTTAGGGTTAGGGTTAGGGTTAGGGTTAGGGTTAGGGTGAATGAACACCGCAAGAACAATCCAAGATTAGGGTTAAGGTTAAGGTTAGGGTTAGGGTTAGGGTTAGGGTTAGGGTTAGGGTTAGGGTTAGGCTTAGGGTTAGGGTTAGGGTTAGGGTTAGGGTTAGGGTTAGGGTTAGGGTTAGGGTTAGGGTTAGGATGAATGAACACCGCAAGAACAATCCAAGAATAGGGTTAGGGTTAGGGTTAGGGTTAGGGTTAGGGTTAGGGTTAGGGTTAGGGTTAGGGTTAGGGTTAGGGTTAGGGTTAGGATGAATGAACACTACAAGAACAATCCAAGATTAGGATTAGGGTTAGGGTTAGGGTTAGGGTTAGGGTTAGGGTTAGGGTTAGGATTAGGATTAGGGTTAGGGTTAGAGTTAGGGTTAGGGTTAGGGTTAGGGTTAGGGTGAATGAACACCGCAAGAACAATCCAAGAATAGGGTTAGGGTTAGGGTTAGGGTTAGGGTTAGGGTTAGGGTTAGGGTTAGGGTTAGGGTTAGGGTTAGGGTTAGGGTTAGGATGAATGAACACCACAAGAACAATCCAAGATTAGGGTTAGGGTTAGGGTTAGGGTTGGGGTTAGGGTTGGGGTTAGGGTTAGGGTTAGGGTTAGGGTTAGGGTTAGGGTTAGGGTTAGGGTTAGGTTTAGGATGAATGAACACCGCAAGAACAATCCAAGATTAGGGTTAGGGTTAGGGTTAGGGTTAGGGTTAGGGTTAGGGTTAGGGTAGGGTTAGGGTTAGGATGAATGAACACTACAAGAACAATCCAAGATTAGGGTTAGGGTTAGGGTTAGGGTTAGGGTTAGGGTTAGGGTTAGGGTTAGGGTTAGGGTGAATGAACACCGCAAGAACAATCCAAGAATAGGGATAGGGTTAGGGTTAGGGTTAGGGTTAGGGTTAGGGTTAGGGTTAGGGTTAGGGTTAGGGTTAGTGTTAGGGTTAGGGTTAGGATGAATGAACACCACAAGAACAATCCAAGATTAGGGTTAGGGTTAGGGTTAGGGTTAGGGTTAGGGTTGGGGTTAGGGTTAGGGTTAGGGTTAGGGTTAGGGTTAGGGTTAGGGTTAGGGTTAGGGTTAGGGTTAGGGTTAGGGTTAGGATGAATGAACACCACAAGAACAATCCAAGATTAGGGTTAGGGTTAGGGTTAGGGTTAGGGTTAGGGTGAATGAACAACGCAAGAACAATCCAAGATTAGGGTTAGGGTTAGGGTTAGGGTTAGGGTTAGGGTTAGGGTTAGGGTTAGGGTTAGGGTTAGGGTTAGGGTTAGGGCTAGGGTTAGGGTTAGGGTTAGGTTTAGGATGAATGAACACCGCAAGAACAATCCAAGAATAGGGTTAGGGTTAGGGTTAGGGTTAGGGTTAGGGTTAGGGTTAGGGTTAGGGTGAATGAACACCGCAAGAACAATCCAAGAATAGGGATAGGGTTAGGGTTAGGGTTAGGGTTAGGGTTAGGGTTAGGGTTAGGGTTAGGGTTAGGATGAATGAACACCACAAGAACAATCCAAGATTAGGGTTAGGGTTAGGGTTAGGGTTAGGGTTAGGGTTAGGGTTAGGGTTGGGGTTAGGGTTAGGGTTAGGGTTAGGGTTAGGGTTAGGGTTAGGGTTAGGGTTAGGGTTAGGGTTAGGGTTAGGATGAATGAACACCACAAGAACAATCCAAGATTAGGGTTAGGGTTAGGGTAAGTGTTAGGGTGAATGAACAACGCAAGAACAATCCAAGATTAGGGTTAGGGTTAGGGTTAGGGTTAGGGTTAGGGTTAGGGTTAGGGTTAGGGTTAGGGTTAGGGTTAGGGTTAGGGTTAGGGTTAGGGTTAGGGTGAATGAACACCGCAAGAACAATCCAAGAATAGGGTTAGGGTTAGGGTTAGGGTTAGGGTTGGGGTTAGGGTTAGGGTTAGGGTTAGGGTTAGGGTTAGGGTTAGGATGAATGAACACCGCAAGAACAATCCAAGAATAGGGTTAGGGTTAGGGTTAGGGTTAGGGTTGGGGTTGGGGTTAGGGTTAGGGTTAGGGTTAGGGTTAGGGTTAGGGTTAGGGTTAGGGTTAGGGTTAGGGTTAGGATGAATGAGCACCGCAAGAACAATCCAAGATTAGGGTTAGGGTTAGGGTTAGGGTTAGGGTTAGGGTTAGGGTTAGGGTTAGGGTTAGGGTTAGGATGAATGAACACCACAAGAACAATCCAAGATTAGGGTTAGGGTTAGGGTTAGGGTTAAGGTTAGGGTTGGGGTTAGGGTTAGGATGAATGAACACCACAAGAACAATCCAAGATTAGGGTTAGGGTTAGGGTTAGGGTTAGGGTTAGGGTTAGGGTGAATGAACAACGCAAGAACAATCCAAGATTAGGGTTAGGGTTAGGGTTAGGGTTAGGGTTAGGGTTAGGGTTAGGGTTAGGGTTAGGGTTAGGGTTAGGTTTCGGATGAATGAACACCGCAAGAACAATCCAAGAATAGGGTTAGGGTTAGGGTTAGGGTTAGGGTTAGGGTTAGGGTGAATGAACACCGCAAGAACAATCCAAGAATAGGGTTAGGGTTAGGGTTAGGGTTAGGGTTAGGGTTAGGGTTAGGGTTAGGATGAATGAACACTACAAGAACAATCCAAGATTAGGATTAGGGTTAGGGTTAGGGTTAGGGTTAGGGTTAGGGTTAGGGTTAGGATGAATGAACACCGCAAGAACAATCCAAGAATAGGGATAGGGTTAGGGTTAGGGTTAGGGTTAGGGTTAGGGTTAGGGTTAGGGTTAGGGTTGGAGTTAGGGTTAGGGTTAGGGTTAGGGTTAGGGTTAGGGTTAGGGTTAGGGTTAGGGTTAGGATGAATGAACACCACAAGAACAATCCAAGATTAGGGTTAGGGTTAGGGTTAGGGTAAGGGTTAGGGTGAATGAACAACGCAAGAACAATCCAAGATTAGGGTTAGGGTTAGGGTTAGGGTTAGGGTTAGGGTTAGGGTTAGGGTTAGGGTTAGGGTTAGGGTGAATGAACACCGCAAGAACAATCCAAGATTAGGGTTAGGGTTAGGGTTAGGGTTAGGGTTCGGGTTAGGGTTAGGGTTAGGGTTAGGGTTAGGGTTAGGGTTAGGGTTAGGGTTAGGGTTAGGGTTAGGCTTAGGGTTAGGGTTAGGGTTAGGGTTAGGGTTAGGTTTAGGATGAATGAACACCGCAAGAACAATCCAAGAATAGGGTTAGGGTTAGGGTTAGGGTTAGGGTTAGGGTTAGGGTTAGGGTT
>NW_028113123.1:470000-475000 GCF_964234715.1 Podarcis melisellensis | reverse complement strand
GGGTTAGGGTTAGGGTTAGGGTTAGGGTTAGGGTTAGGGTTAGGGTTAGGGTTAGGGTTAGGGTTAGGGTTAGGGTGAATGAACACCATAAGAAAAATCCAAGATTAAGTTTAGGGTTAGGGTTAGGGTTAGGGTTAGGGTTAGGGTGAATGAACACCGCAAGAACAATCCAAGCTTAGGGTTAGGGTTAGGGTTAGGGTTAGGGTTAGGGTTAGGGTTAGGGTTAGGGTTAGGGTGAACGAATACCACAAGAAAAATCCAAGATTAAGTTTAGGGTTACGGTTAGGGTTAGGTTTAGGGTTAGGGTTAGGGTGAATGAACACCGCAAGAACAATCCAAGCTTAGGGTTAGGGTTAGGGTTAGGGTTAGGGTTAGGGTTAGGGTTAGGGTTAGGGTTAGGGTTAGGGTTAGGGTTAGGGTTAGGGTTAGGGTGAATGAACACCCTAAGAACAATCCAAGATTAAGGTTAGGGTTAGGGTGGGGTTAGGGTTGGGGTTAGGGTTAGGGTTAGGGTTAGGGTGAATGAACACCACAAGAACAATCCAAGATTAGGGTTAGGGTTAGGGTTAGGGTTAGGGTTAGGGTTAGGGTTAGGGTTAGGGTTAGGGTGAATGAACACCGCAAGAACAATCCAAGCTTAGGGTTAGGGTAAGGGTTAGGGTTAGGGTTAGGGTTAGGGTTACGTTTAGGTTTAGGTTTAGGTTTAGGGTTAGGGTTAGGGTTAGGGTTAGGGTTAGGGTTAGGGTTAGGGTAAGGGTAAGGGTTAGGGTTAGGGTTAGGGTTAGGGTGAATGAACACCGCAAGAACAATCCAAGATTAGGGTTAGGGTTAGGGTTAGGGTTAGGGTTAGGGTTAGGGTTAGGGTTAGGGTTAGGGTTAGGGTTAGGGTTAGGGTTAGGGTTAGGGTTAGGGTTAGGGTTAGGGTTAGGATGAATGAACACCGCAAGAACAATCCAAGATAAGGGTTAGGGTTAGGGTTAGGGTTAGGGTTAGGGTTAGGGTTAGGGTTAGGGTTAGGGTTAGGGTTAGGGTTAGGGTTAGGGTTAGGGTGAATGAACACCGCAAGAAGAATCCAAGAATAGGGTTAGGGTTAGGGTTAGGGTTAGGGTTCAGGTTCAGGTTCGGGTTCGGGTTAGGTTTAGGGTTAGGGTTAGGGTTAGGGTTAGGGTTAGGGTTAGGGTTAGGGTGAATGAACACTGCAAGAACAATCCAAGATTAGGGTTAGGGTTAGGGTTAGGGTTAGGGTTAGGGTTAGGGTTAGGGTTAGGGTTAGGGTTAGGGTTAGGGTTAGGGTTAGGATGAATGAACACCGCAAGAACAATCCAAGATTTGGGTTAGGGTTAGGGTTAGGGTTAGGGTTAGGGTTAGGGTTAGGGTTAGGGTTAGGGTTAGGGTTAGGGTTAGGATGAATGAACACCACAAGAACAATCCAAGATTAGGGTTAGGGTTAGGGTTAGGGTTAGGGTTAGGGTTAGGGTTAGGGTTAGGGTTAGGGTTAGGGTTAGGGTTAGGGTTAGGGTTAGGGTTAGGGTTAGGGTTAGGGTTAGGGTTAGGATGAATGAACACCGCAAGAACAATCCAAGATAAGGGTTAGGGTTAGGGTTAGGGTTAGGGTTAGGGTTAGGGTTAGGGTTAGGGTTAGGGTTAGGGTTAGGGTTAGGGTTAGGGTTAGGGTTAGGGTGAATGAACACCGCAAGAAGAATCCAAGAATAGGGTTAGGGTTAGGGTTAGGGTTAGGGTTCAGGTTCAGGTTCGGGTTCGGGTTAGGTTTAGGGTTAGGGTTAGGGTTAGGGTTAGGGTTAGGGTTAGGGTTAGGGTGAATGAACACTGCAAGAACAATCCAAGATTAGGGTTAGGGTTAGGGTTAGGGTTAGGGTTAGGGTTAGGGTTAGGGTTAGGGTTAGGGTTAGGGTTAGGGTTAGGGTTAGGATGAATGAACACCGCAAGAACAATCCAAGATTTGGGTTAGGGTTAGGGTTAGGGTTAGGGTTAGGGTTAGGGTTAGGGTTAGGGTTAGGGTTAGGGTTAGGGTTAGGATGAATGAACACCACAAGAACAATCCAAGATTAGGGTTAGGGTTAGGGTTAGGGTTAGGGTTAGGGTTAGGGTTAGGGTTAGGGTTAGGGTTAGGGTTAGGGTTAGGGTTAGGGTTAGGGTTAGGGTGAATGAACACCATAAGAAAAATCCAAGATTAAGTTTAGGGTTAGGGTTAGGGTTAGGGTTAGGGTTAGGGTTAGGGTGAATGAACACCGCAAGAACAATCCAAGCTTAGGGTTAGGGTTAGGGTTAGGGTTAGGGTTAGGGTTAGGGTTAGGGTTAGGGTTAGGGTTAGGGTTACGGTTAGGGTTAGGGTTAGGGTTAGGGTTAGGGTTAGGGTTAGGGTTAGGGTTAGGGTTAGGGTTAGGGTGAATGAACACCGCAAGAACAATCCAAGCTTAGGGTTAGGGTTAGGGTTTGGGTTAGTGTTAGGGTTAGGGTGAGGGTTAGGGTTAGGGTTAGGGTGAATGAACACTGAAAGAACAATCCAAGATTAGGGTTAGGGTTAGGGTTAGGGTTAGGGTTAGGGTTAGGGTTAGGGTTAGGATGAATGAACACCACAAGAACAATCCAAGATTAGGGTTAGGGTTAGGGTTAGGGTTAGGGTTAGGGTTAGGGTTAGGATTAGGGTTAGGGTTAGGGTGAATGAACACCGCAAGAAGAATCCAAGAATAGGGTTAGGGTTAGGGTTAGGGTTAGGGTTCAGGTTCAGGTTCGGGTTCGGGTTAGGTTTAGGGTTAGGGTTAGGGTTAGGGTTAGGGTTAGGGTTAGGGTGAATGAACACTGCAAGAACAATCCAAGATTAGGGTTAGGGTTAGGGTTAGGGTTAGGGTTAGGGTTAGGGTTAGGGTTAGGGTTAGGATGAATGAACACCGCAAGAACAATCCAAGATTTGGGTTAGGGTTAGGGTTAGGGTTAGGGTTAGGGTTAGGGTTAGGGTTAGGGTTAGGGTTAGGATGAATGAACACCACAAGAACAATCCAAGATTAGGGTTAGGGTTAGGGTGAGGGTTAGGGTTAGGGTTAGGGTTAGGGTTAGGGTTAGGGTGAATGAACACCATAAGAAAAATCCAAGATTAAGTTTAGGGTTAGGGTTAGGGTTAGGGTTAGGGTTAGGGTTAGGGTTAGGGTTAGGGTTAGGGTGAATGAACACCGCAAGAACAATCCAAGCTTAGGGTTAGGGTTAGGGTTAGGGTTAGGGTTAGGGTTAGGGTTAGGGTTAGGGTTAGGGTTAGGGTTAGGGTTAGGGTTAGGGTTAGGGTTAGGGTGAACGAACACCACAAGAAAAATCCAAGATTAAGTTTAGGGTTACGGTTAGGGTTAGGTTTAGGGTTAGGGTTAGGGTGAATGAACACCGCAAGAACAATCCAAGCTTAGGGTTAGGGTTAGGGTTAGGGTTAGGGTTACGGTTAGGGTTAGGGTTAGGGTTAGGGTGAATGAACACCGCAAGAACAATCCAAGATAAGGGTTAGGGTTAGGGTTAGGGTTAGGGTTAGGGTTAGGGTTAGGGTTAGGGTTAGGGTTAGGATTAGGGTTAGGGTTAGGGTGAATGAACACCGCAAGAAGAATCCAAGAATAGGGTTAGGGTTAGGGTTAGGGTTAGGGTTCAGGTTCAGGTTCGGGTTCGGGTTAGGTTTAGGGTTAGGGTTAGGGTTAGGGTTAGGGTTAGGGTGAATGAACACTGCAAGAACAATCCAAGATTAGGGTTAGGGTTAGGGTTAGGGTTAGGGTTAGGGTTAGGGTTAGGGTTAGGGTTAGGGTTAGGATGAATGAACACCGCAAGAACAATCCAAGATCTGGGTTAGGGTTAGGGTTAGGGTTAGGGTTAGGGTTAGGGTTAGGGTTAGGGTTAGGGTTAGGATGAATGAACACCACAAGAACAATCCAAGATTAGGGTTAGGGTTAGGGTGAGGGTTAGGGTTAGGGTTAGGGTTAGGGTTAGGGTTAGGGTTAGGGTTAGGGTTAGGGTTAGGGTTAGGGTTAGGGTTAGGGTTAGGGTTAGGGTGAATGAACACCATAAGAAAAATCCAAGATTAAGTTTAGGGTTAGGGTTAGGGTTAGGGTTAGGGTTAGGGTTAGGGTTAGGGTTAGGGTTAGGGTGAATGAACACCGCAAGAACAATCCAAGCTTAGGGTTAGGGTTAGGGTTAGGGTTAGGGTTAGGGTTAGGGTTAGGGTTAGGGTTAGGGTTAGGGTGAACGAACACCACAAGAAAAATCCAAGATTAAGTTTAGGGTTACGGTTAGGGTTAGGTTTAGGGTTAGGGTTAGGGTGAATGAACACCGCAAGAACAATCCAAGCTTAGGGTTAGGGTTAGGGTTAGGGTTAGGGTTAGGGTTAGGGTTAGGGTTAGGGTTAGGGTTAGGGTTAGGGTTAGGGTTAGGGTTAGGGTTAGGGTGAATGAACACCGCAAGAAGAATCCAAGAATAGGGTTAGGGTTAGGGTTAGGGTTAGGGTTAGGGTTCAGGTTCAGGTTCGGGTTCGGGTTAGGTTTAGGGTTAGGGTTAGGGTTAGGGTTAGGGTTAGGGTGAATGAACACTGCAAGAACAATCCAAGATTAGGGTTAGGGTTAGGGTTAGGGTTAGGGTTAGGGTTAGGGTTAGGGTTAGGGTTAGGGTTAGGATGAATGAACACCGCAAGAACAATCCAAGATCTGGGTTAGGGTTAGGGTTAGGGTTAGGGTTAGGGTTAGGGTTAGGGTTAGGGTTAGGGTTAGGGTTAGGATGAATGAACACCACAAGAACAATCCAAGATTAGGGTTAGGGTTAGGGTGAGGGTTAGGGTTAGGGTTAGGGTTAGGGTTAGGGTTAGGGTTAGGGTTAGGGTGAATGAACACCATAAGAAAAATCCAAGATTAAGTTGAGGGTTAGGGTTAGGGTTAGGGTTAGGGTTAGGGTTAGGGTTAGGGTTAGGGTGAATGAACACCGCAAGAACAATCCAAGCTTAGGGTTAGGGTTAGGGTTAG
>NW_028113123.1:280000-282500 GCF_964234715.1 Podarcis melisellensis | reverse complement strand
AACATGGACAAAGCGCAAAGACAAATAATTTCTAAAGATGGGAGATTACCAAAGACCTTTTTCGAGCTGACTGATACCATGGACTTGATTGATATTTGGAGAACAAGGAATCCCCTGGAAAGAGAGGGGACCTTCTTCTCTGAAGCAAAGATGACCTGGACCAGGATTGACCAAATTTGGATCTCTAGCAATCTGGCACCAAGGGTTAAAAAGACAGAAATCTGCCCAAAAACCTGCTCCGATCATAACGCAATAAGGATGGACATGAAACTGACAACAGCTGGAAACTTCAGATGGAGAATGAATGACACCCTATTTGGAGATGATGCTATTTACAAAAAGGCCCAAAAGACATTGAAAGACTACTTCGAGGTGAATTTAAGATCAGATGTGGAAAGAAGAATAGTGTGGGATGCTAGCAAGGCCGTGATGCGTGGTTTCCTAATCCAACAAAATTCTATAAAAAGGAAAAAACAGAATGAGAGAAAAGAAAAAATTTGGGAACAGATGAAAGAAGGAGAAAAGAAATTGAGATCTAAACCCAAGTCTCAAGAGATTTTAAGAGAAATAAAGTACCAACAAACCCAGTATATGGAACTGATAAATCAAGAAATAGAATGGAAAATAAAACAAATGAGGCAAAAGACTTTTGAGTCAGCAGATAAATGTGGGAAACTGCTGTCATGGCAATTGAAAAAGAGGCAAAAGCTGAACACGGTAACATCCCTCGAGGTAGAGGGGAAACTTATCAGTAAACCAAATGAGATCAGTAATTGTTTTCAAAGTTTTTTTAAGAAATTATATGCACAAGGGCCAAAGAATGAACAAGAGATAGAAGATTTTATTAAAAAATATGGACTTTCAAAGATTAGTGAAAATAATAAAAGGATTTTGAATGAGAAAATTACAGACCAAGAAATAGAGGGTGCCATTCAGGGTATGCAATTGGGGAAATCACCAGGACCAGATGGATTGACCGCGAGGTACTATAAAGCACTTAAGGAATGGCTAATACAACCGTTGAAAGAAGTGTGTAATCAAATCATGGAGGGGAAAAAGGCTCCTGAATCGTGGAAGCAAGCATTTATCTCACTCATACCGAAAACAGAAACTGAGAAGCACCAAGTTAAGAACTACCGCCCTATCTCACTATTAAATGTGGATTATAAAATCTTTGCAGACATTTTAGCAAAAAGATTGAAAAAAGTGTTATTGGATGAGATTCATAAAGACCAAACAGGCTTTCTCCCAGGGAGATATATGTCAGACAATGTGAGGAACATTATAGACATTTTGGAGCTTTTAGAGACGAACATAAACAGAAAAGCAGTTTTGATCTTTGTGGACGCGGAGAAAGCCTTTGACAACGTTAGTTGGAGTTTTATGAAGAAGAATCTGCAAGGGATGGGGGTAGGCCAAAAATTTGAAAATGGTATAGGTGCAATATACTCTGAGCAAAAGGCTAAATTAATTGTGAATGGTATGGTGATGGATGAGATCCCGATAGAAAAAGGGACACGACAGGGATGCCCAATATCCCCCCTATTGTTTATATCGGTCCTGGAGGTACTGTTAAACATGATTAGAAGAGACCAGCTGGTGGAAGGGATACAGCTCGGAGCTAAACATTATAAGTTAAGAGCATTTGCAGATGACTTAGTTTTGACTTTGCAAAAACCAGAAGCCAGTACAAAAAGGGTATTGGAACTTATTGAAAAATTTGGTCAAGTGGCAGGTTTTAAATTAAACAAACAGAAGACAAAGGTGTTGGGAAAAAATTTAACAATGGAGGAAAAAGATAGCTTCCAAAGGGAAACGGGTTTGGAAATAACAAAAAAAGTGAAATATCTGGGGGTGAATTTAACATCTAAGAATATGAATCTGTTTAAGGACAATTATGAGAAATGTTGGTTGGAAGTGAAGAAAGATCTTGACATTTGGTCTAGACTAAGACTCTCCTTGTTAGGCCGAATTGCTGTTATTAAGATGAACGTATTGCCGAGAGTGTTGTTTCTGTTCCAGACACTACAAATTTTGGACAAGATGGACTGTTTCAAGAAGTGGCAGAAAGATATATCTAAATTTGTCTGGCAGGGCAAAAAACCCAGAATAAAATTTAAGATTTTAACTGACTCAAAGGATAGAGGGGGCTTTGCTCTGCCGGACTTAAGACTTTACTATGAGGCAGCAGCATTTTGCTGGCTGAAACAATGGCTACTTCTTGAGAATACAGATGTCTTGGATTTGGAGGGATATGATAATAACTTCGGCTGGCATGCATACTTGTGGTATGACAAGGTAAAGGTTCATAGAGGCTTTAAAAACCACATTGTCAGAAAAGCATTATATAATGTATGGATTCGTTATAAGGATTTGTTGGAAAATAAAACCCCCAGGTGGTTGTCACCCATGGAAGCCAAGGCGGTAAAAAAACTTAATATGGAATCAGATTGGCCAAAATATTATGAAATTATAGAATACGATGGTGAAAAGCCTAAAT
>NW_028113123.1:142500-152500 GCF_964234715.1 Podarcis melisellensis | reverse complement strand
TTAGGGTTAGGGTTAGGGTTAGGGTTAGGGTTAGGGTTAGGGTTAGGGTTAGGGTTAGGGATAGGGTTAGGGTAAGGGTTAGGGTTAGGGTGAATAAACACCACAAGAACAATCCAAGATTAAGGTTAGGGTTAGGGTTAGGGTTAGGGTTAGGGTTAGGGTTAGGGTGAATGAACACCGCAAGAACAATCCACGATTAGGGTTAGGGTTAGGGTTAGGGTTAGGGTTAGGGTTAGGGTTAGGGTTAGGGTTAGGGTTAGGGTTAGGGTTAGGGTTAGGATGAATGAACACCGCAAGAACAATCCAAGATTAGGGTTAGGGTTAGGGTTAGGGTTAGGGTTAGGGTTAGGGTTAGGGTTAGGGTCAGGGTCAGGGTCAGGGTCAGGGTCAGGGTCAGGGTCAGGGTTAGGGTTAGGGTTAGGGTTAGGGTTAGGGTTAGGGTTAGGGTTAGGGTTAGGGTTAGGGTTAGGGTTGGGGTTAGGATGAATGAACACCACAAGAACAATCCAAGATTAGGGTTAGGGTTAGGGTTAGGGTTAGGGTTAGGGTTAGGGTTAGGGTTAGGGTTAGGGTTAGGGTTAGGGTTAGGGTTAGGGTTAGGGTGAATGTACACCACAAGAACAATCCAAGATTAAGGTTAGGGTTAGGGTTAGGGTTAGGGTTAGGGTTAGGGTTAGGGATAGGGATAGGGATAGGGATAGGGTTAGGGTTAGGGTTAGGGTTAGGGTGAATGAACACTGCAAGAACAATCCAAGATTAGGGTTAGGGTTAGGGTTAGGGTTAGGGTTAGGGTTAGGGTTAGGGTCAAGAACAATCCAAGCTTAGGGTTAGGGTTAGGGTTAGTGTTAGGGTTTGGGTTAGGGTTAGGGTTAGGGTTAGGGTTAGGGTTAGGGTTAGGGTGAATGAACACCGCAAGAACAATCCAAGCTTAGGATTAGGGTTAGGGTTAGGGTTTGGGTTAGTGTGAGGGTTAGGGTTAGGGTTAGGGTGAGGGTGAGGGTTAGGGTGAGGGTGAGGGTTAGGGTTAGGGTGAATGAACACCGCAAGAACAATCCAAGAATAGGGTTAGGGTTAGGGTTCGGATTCGGGTTAGGGTTAGGGTTAGGGTTAGGGTTAGGGTTAGGGTTAGGGTTAGGGTTGGGGTTAGGGTTAGGGTTAGGATGAATGAACACCGCAAGAACAATCCAAAGATTAGGGTTACGGTTAGGGTTAGGATTAGGGTTAGGATTAGGATTAGGGTTAGGGTTAGGGTTAAGGTTAGGGTTAGGGTTAGGGTTAGGGCTAGGGTTAGAGTTAGGGTTAGGGTTAGGGTTAGGGTGAATGAACACCGCAAGAACAATCCAAGAATAGGGTTAGGGTTAGGGTTAGGGTTAGGGTTAGTGTTAGGGTTAGGGTTAGGGTTAGGGTTAGGGTTAGGGTTAGGGTTAGGGTTAGGGTTAGGGTAAGGGTTAGGGTTAGGGTGAATAAACACCACAAGAACAATCCAAGATTAAGGTTAGGGTTAGGGTTAGGGTTAGGGTTAGGGTTAGGGTGAATGAACACCGCAAGAACAATCCACGATTAGGGTTAGGGTTAGGGTTAGGGTTAGGGTTAGGGTTAGGGTTAGGGTTAGGGTTAGGGTTAGGGTTAGGGTTAGGGTTAGGGTTAGGGTTAGGATGAATGAACACCGCAAGAACAATCCAAGATTAGGGTTAGGGTTAGGGTTAGGGTTAGGGTTAGGGTTAGGGTTAGGGTTAGGGTTATGGTTAGGGTTAGGGTTAGGGTTAGGGTAAGGGTTAGGGTTAGGGTGAATAAACACCACAAGAACAATCCAAGATTAAGTTTAGGGTTAGGGTTAGGGTTAGGGTTAGGGTTAGGGTTAAGGTTAGGGTGAATGAACACCGCAAGAACAATCCAAGATTAGGGTTAGGGTTAGGGTTAGGGTTAGGGTTAGGGTTAGGGTTAGGGTTAGGGTTAGGGTTAGGGTTAGGGTGAATGAACACCGCAAGAACAATCCAAGCTTAGGGTTAGGGTTAGGGTTAGGGTTAGGGTTAGGGTTAGGGTTAGGGTTAGGGTTAGGGTTAGGGTTAGGGTTGGGGTTAGGGTTAGGGTTAGGGTTAGGATGAATGAACACCGCAAGAACAATCCAAAGATTAGGGTTAGGGTTAGGGTTAGGGTTAGGGTTAGGATTAGGGTTAGGGTTAGGGTTAAGGTTAGGGTTAGGGTTAGGGTTAGGGTTAGAGTTAGGGTTAGGGTTAGGGTTAGGGTGAATGAACACCGCAAGAACAATCCAAGAATAGGGTTAGGGTTAGGGTTAGGGTTAGGGTTAGTGTTAGGGTTAGGGTTAGGGTTAGGGTTAGGGTTAGGGTTAGGGTTAGGGTTAGGGTTAGGGTAAGGGTTAGGGTTAGGGTGAATAAACACCACAAGAACAATCCAAGATTAAGGTTAGGGTTAGGGTTAGGGTTAGGGTTAGGGTGAATGAACACCGCAAGAACAATCCACGATTAGGGTTAGGGTTAGGGTTAGGGTTAGGGTTAGGGTTAGGGTTAGGGTTAGGGTTAGGATGAATGAACACCGCAAGAACAATCCAAGATTAGGGTTAGGGTTAGGGTTAGGGTTAGGGTTAGGGTTAGGGTTAGGGTTAGGGTTAGAGTTAGAGTTAGGGTTAGGGTGAGGGTTAGGGTTAGGGTGAATGAACACCGCAAGAACAATCCAAGATTAGGGTTAGGGTTAGGGTTCGGATTCGGGTTAGGGTTAGGGTTAGGGTTAGGGTTAGGGTTAGGGTTAGGGTTAGGGTTGGGGTTAGGGTTAGGGTTAGGGTTAGGATGAATGAACACCGCAAGAACAATCCAAAGATTAGGGTTAGGGTTAGGGTTAGGGTTAGGATTAGGGTTAGGGTTAGGGTTAGGGTTAAGGTTAGGGTTAGGGTTAGGGTTAGGGTTAGGGTTAGGGTTAGAGTTAGGGTTAGGGTTAGGGTTAGGGTTAGGGTGAATGAACACCGCAAGAACAATCCAAGAATAGGGTTAGGGTTAGGGTTAGGGTTAGGGTTAGTGTTAGGGTTAGGGTTAGGGTTAGGGTTAGGGTTAGGGTTAGGGTTAGGGTAAGGGTTAGGGTTAGGGTGAATAAACACCACAAGAACAATCCAAGATTAAGGTTAGGGTTAGGGTTAGGGTTAGGGTTAGGGTTAGGGTTAGGGTGAATGAACACCGCAAGAACAATCCACGATTAGGGTTAGGGTTAGGGTTAGGGTTAGGGTTAGGGTTAGGGTTAGGATGAATGAACACCGCAAGAACAATCCAAGATTAGGGTTAGGGTTAGGGTTAGGGTTAGGGTTAGGGTTAGGGTTAGGGTTAGGGTTAGGGTTAGGGTTAGAGTTAGGGTTAGGGTTAAGGTTAGGGTGAATGAACACCGCAGGAACAATCCACGAATAGGGTTAGGGTTAGGGTTAGGGTTAGGGTTAGGGTTAGGGTTAGGGTTAGGGTTATGGTTAGGGTTAGGGTTAGGGTTAGGGTTAGGGTAAGGGTTAGGGTTAGGGTGAATAAACACCACAAGAACAATCCAAGATTAAGTTTAGGGTTAGGGTTAGGGTTAGGGTTAGGGTTAGGGTTAAGGTTAGGGTGAATGAACACCGCAAGAACAATCCAAGATTAGGGTTAGGGTTAGGGTTAGGGTTAGGGTTAGGGTTAGGCTTAGGCTTAGGGTTAGGGTTAGGGTTAGGGTTAGGGTTAGGGTGAATGAACACCGCAAGAACAATCCAAGCTTAGGGTTAGGGTTAGGGTTAGGGTTAGGGTTAGGGTTAGGGTTAGGGTTAGGGTTAGGGTTAGGGTTAGGGTTAGGGTTAGGGTTGGGGTTAGGGTTAGGGTTAGGGTTAGGATGAATGAACACCGCAAGAACAATCCAAAGATTAGGGTTAGGGTTAGGGTTAGGGTTAGGGTTAGGATTAGGGTTAGGGTTAGGGTTAGGGTTAAGGTTAGGGTTAGGGTTAGGGTTAGGGTTAGGGTTAGGGTTAGAGTTAGGGTTAGGGTTAGGGTTAGGGTTAGGGTGAATGAACACCGCAAGAACAATCCAAGAATAGGGTTAGGGTTAGGGTTAGGGTTAGGGTTAGGGTTAGGGTTAGGGTTAGGGTTAGGGTTAGGGGTAGGGTTAGGGTTAGGGTTAGGGTTAGGGTAAGGGTTAGGGTTAGGGTGAATAAACACCACAAGAACAATCCAAGATTAAGGTTAGGGTTAGGGTTAGGGTTAGGGTTAGGGTGAATGAACACCGCAAGAACAATCCACGATTAGGGTTAGGGTTAGGGTTAGGGTTAGGGTTAGGGTTAGGGTTAGGGTTAGGGTTAGGGTTAGGATGAATGAACACCGCAAGAACAATCCAAGATTAGGGTTAGGGTTAGGGTTAGGGTTAGGGTTAGGGTTAGGGTTAGGGTTAGGGTTAGGGTTAGGGTTAGAGTTAGAGTTAGGGTTAGGGTTAAGGTTAGGGTGAATGAACACCGCAGGAACAATCCACGAATAGGGTTAGGGTTAGGGTTAGGGTTAGGGTTAGGGTTAGGGTTATGGTTAGGGTTAGGGTTAGGGTTAGGGTTAGGGTTAGGGTTAGGGTAATGGTTAGGGTTAGGGTGAATAAACACCACAAGAACAATCCAAGATTAAGTTTAGGGTTAGGGTTAGGGTTAGGGTTAGGGTTAGGGTTAAGGTTAGGGTGAATGAACACCGCAAGAACAATCCAAGATTAGGGTTAGGGTTAGGGTTAGGGTTAGGGTTAGGGTTAGGGTTAGGGTTAGGGTGAATGAACACCGCAAGAACAATCCAAGCTTAGGGTTAGGGTTAGGGTTAGGGTTAGGGTTAGGGTTAGGGTTAGGGTTAGGGTTAGGGTTAGGGTTAGGGTAAGGGTTAGGGTTAGGGTGAATGAACACCGCAAGAACAATCCAAGCTTAGGGTTAGGGTTAGGGTTAGGGTTAGGGTTAGTGTTAGGGTTAGGGTTAGGGTTAGGGTTAGGGTTAGGGTTAGGGTAAGGGTTAGGGTTAGGGTGAATAAACACCACAAGAACAATCCAAGAATAGGGTTAGGGTTAGGGTTAGGGTTAGGGTTAGGGTTAGGGTTAGGGTTAGGGTAAGGGTTAGGGTTAGGGTGAATAAACACCACAAGAACAATCCAAGATTAAGGTTAGGGTTAGGGTTAGGGTTAGGGTTAGGGTTAGGGTTAAGGTTAGGGTGAATGAACACCGCAAGAACAATCCAAGATTAGGGTTAGGGTTAGGGTTAGGGTTAGGGTTAGGGTTAGGCTTAGGCTTAGGGTTAGGGTTAGGGTTAGGGTTAGGGTTAGGGTGAATGAACACCGCAAGAACAATCCAAGCTTAGGGTTAGGGTTAGGGTTAGGGTTAGGGTTAGGGTTAGGGTTAGGGTTAGGGTTAGGGTTAGGGTTAGGGTTAGGGTTAGGGTTAGGGTTGGGGTTAGGGTTAGGGTTAGGGTTAGGATGAATGAACACCGCAAGAACAATCCAAAGATTAGGGTTAGGGTTAGGGTTAGGGTTAGGGTTAGGATTAGGGTTAGGGTTAGGGTTAGGGTTAAGGTTAGGGTTAGGGTTAGGGTTAGGGTTAGGGTTAGGGTTAGAGTTAGGGTTAGGGTTAGGGTTAGGGTTAGGGTGAATGAACACCGCAAGAACAATCCAAGAATAGGGTTAGGGTTAGGGTTAGGGTTAGGGTTAGTGTTAGGGTTAGGGTTAGGGTTAGGGTTAGGGTTAGGGTTAGGGTTAGGGGTAGGGTTAGGGTTAGGGTTAGGGTTAGGGTAAGGGTTAGGGTTAGGGTGAATAAACACCACAAGAACAATCCAAGATTAAGGTTAGGGTTAGGGTTAGGGTTAGGGTTAGGGTGAATGAACACCGCAAGAACAATCCACGATTAGGGTTAGGGTTAGGGTTAGGGTTAGGGTTAGGGTTAGGGTTAGGGTTAGGGTTAGGGTTAGGGTTAGGGTTAGGGTTAGGATGAATGAACACCGCAAGAACAATCCAAGATTAGGGTTAGGGTTAGGGTTAGGGTTAGGGTTAGGGTTAGGGTTAGGGTTAGGGTTAGGGTTAGGGTTAGAGTTAGAGTTAGGGTTAGGGTTAAGGTTAGGGTGAATGAACACCGCAGGAACAATCCACGAATAGGGTTAGGGTTAGGGTTAGGGTTAGGGTTAGGGTTAGGGTTAGGGTTATGGTTAGGGTTAGGGTTAGGGTTAGGGTTAGGGTTAGGGTTAGGGTAAGGGTTAGGGTTAGGGTGAATAAACACCACAAGAACAATCCAAGATTAAGTTTAGGGTTAGGGTTAGGGTTAGGGTTAGGGTTAGGGTTAGGGTTAAGGTTAGGGTGAATGAACACCGCAAGAACAATCCAAGATTAGGGTTAGGGTTAGGGTTAGGGTTAGGGTTAGGGTTAGGGTTAGGGTGAATGAACACCGCAAGAACAATCCAAGCTTAGGGTTAGGGTTAGGGTTAGGGTTAGGGTTAGGGTTAGGGTTAGGGTTAGGGTTAGGGTTAGGGTTAGGGTTAGGGTTAGGGTTAGGGTAAGGGTTAGGGTTAGGGTGAATGAACACCGCAAGAACAATCCAAGATTAGGGTTAGGGTTAGGGTTAGGGTTAGGGTTAGGGTTAGGGTTAGGGTTAGGGTTAGGGTTAGGGTTAGGGTGAATGAACACCGCAAGAACAATCCAAGCTTAGGGTTAGGGTTAGGGTTAGGGTTAGGGTTAGGGTTAGGGTTAGGGTTAGGGTTAGGGTTAGGGTTGGGGTTAGGGTTAGGGTTAGGGTTAGGATGAATGAACACCGCAAGAACAATCCAAAGATTAGGGTTAGGGTTAGGGTTAGGGTTAGGGTTAGGATTAGGGTTAGGGTTAGGGTTAAGGTTAGGGTTAGGGTTAGGGTTAGGGTTAGAGTTAGGGTTAGGGTTAGGGTTAGGGTGAATGAACACCGCAAGAACAATCCAAGAATAGGGTTAGGGTTAGGGTTAGGGTTAGGGTTAGTGTTAGGGTTAGGGTTAGGGTTAGGGTTAGGGTTAGGGTTAGGGTTAGGGTTAGGGTTAGGGTTAGGGTTAGGGTAAGGGTTAGGGTTAGGGTGAATAAACACCACAAGAACAATCCAAGATTAAGGTTAGGGTTAGGGTTAGGGTTAGGGTTAGGGTGAATGAACACCGCAAGAACAATCCACGATTAGGGTTAGGGTTAGGGTTAGGGTTAGGGTTAGGGTTAGGGTTAGGGTTAGGGTTAGGATGAATGAACACCGCAAGAACAATCCAAGATTAGGGTTAGGGTTAGGGTTAGGGTTAGGGTTAGGGTTAGGGTTAGGGTTAGGGTTAGAGTTAGAGTTAGGGTTAGGGTGAGGGTTAGGGTTAGGGTGAATGAACACCGCAAGAACAATCCAAGATTAGGGTTAGGGTTAGGGTTCGGATTCGGGTTAGGGTTAGGGTTAGGGTTAGGGTTAGGGTTAGGGTTAGGGTTAGGGTTAGGGTTGGGGTTAGGGTTAGGGTTAGGGTTAGGGTTAGGATGAATGAACACCGCAAGAACAATCCAAAGATTAGGGTTAGGGTTAGGGTTAGGGTTAGGATTAGGGTTAGGGTTAGGGTTAGGGTTAAGGTTAGGGTTAGGGTTAGGGTTAGGGTTAGGGTTAGGGTTAGAGTTAGGGTTAGGGTTAGGGTTAGGGTTAGGGTGAATGAACACCGCAAGAACAATCCAAGAATAGGGTTAGGGTTAGGGTTAGGGTTAGGGTTAGTGTTAGGGTTAGGGTTAGGGTTAGGGTTAGGGTTAGGGTTAGGGTTAGGGTAAGGGTTAGGGTTAGGGTGAATAAACACCACAAGAACAATCCAAGATTAAGGTTAGGGTTAGGGTTAGGGTTAGGGTTAGGGTTAGGGTTAGGGTGAATGAACACCGCAAGAACAATCCACGATTAGGGTTAGGGTTAGGGTTAGGGTTAGGGTTAGGGTTAGGGTTAGGATGAATGAACACCGCAAGAACAATCCAAGATTAGGGTTAGGGTTAGGGTTAGGGTTAGGGTTAGGGTTAGGGTTAGGGTTAGGGTTAGGGTTAGAGTTAGGGTTAGGGTTAAGGTTAGGGTGAATGAACACCGCAGGAACAATCCACGAATAGGGTTAGGGTTAGGGTTAGGGTTAGGGTTAGGGTTAGGGTTAGGGTTAGGGTTATGGTTAGGGTTAGGGTTAGGGTTAGGGTTAGGGTAAGGGTTAGGGTTAGGGTGAATAAACACCACAAGAACAATCCAAGATTAAGTTTAGGGTTAGGGTTAGGGTTAGGGTTAGGGTTAGGGTTAAGGTTAGGGTGAATGAACACCGCAAGAACAATCCAAGATTAGGGTTAGGGTTAGGGTTAGGGTTAGGGTTAGGGTTAGGCTTAGGCTTAGGGTTAGGGTTAGGGTTAGGGTTAGGGTTAGGGTGAATGAACACCGCAAGAACAATCCAAGCTTAGGGTTAGGGTTAGGGTTAGGGTTAGGGTTAGGGTTAGGGTTAGGGTTAGGGTTAGGGTTAGGGTTAGGGTTAGGGTTGGGGTTAGGGTTAGGGTTAGGGTTAGGATGAATGAACACCGCAAGAACAATCCAAAGATTAGGGTTAGGGTTAGGGTTAGGGTTAGGGTTAGGATTAGGGTTAGGGTTAGGGTTAGGGTTAAGGTTAGGGTTAGGGTTAGGGTTAGGGTTAGGGTTAGGGTTAGAGTTAGGGTTAGGGTTAGGGTTAGGGTTAGGGTGAATGAACACCGCAAGAACAATCCAAGAATAGGGTTAGGGTTAGGGTTAGGGTTAGGGTTAGGGTTAGGGTTAGGGTTAGGGTTAGGGTTAGGGTTAGGGTTAGGGTTAGGGGTAGGGTTAGGGTTAGGGTTAGGGTTAGGGTAAGGGTTAGGGTTAGGGTGAATAAACACCACAAGAACAATCCAAGATTAAGGTTAGGGTTAGGGTTAGGGTTAGGGTTAGGGTGAATGAACACCGCAAGAACAATCCACGATTAGGGTTAGGGTTAGGGTTAGGGTTAGGGTTAGGGTTAGGGTTAGGGTTAGGGTTAGGGTTAGGGTTAGGATGAATGAACACCGCAAGAACAATCCAAGATTAGGGTTAGGGTTAGGGTTAGGGTTAGGGTTAGGGTTAGGGTTAGGGTTAGGGTTAGGGTTAGAGTTAGAGTTAGGGTTAGGGTTAAGGTTAGGGTGAATGAACACCGCAGGAACAATCCACGAATAGGGTTAGGGTTAGGGTTAGGGTTAGGGTTAGGGTTAGGGTTATGGTTAGGGTTAGGGTTAGGGTTAGGGTTAGGGTTAGGGTTAGGGTAAGGGTTAGGGTTAGGGTGAATAAACACCACAAGAACAATCCAAGATTAAGTTTAGGGTTAGGGTTAGGGTTAGGGTTAGGGTTAGGGTTAGGGTTAAGGTTAGGGTGAATGAACACCGCAAGAACAATCCAAGATTAGGGTTAGGGTTAGGGTTAGGGTTAGGGTTAGGGTTAGGGTTAGGGTGAATGAACACCGCAAGAACAATCCAAGCTTAGGGTTAGGGTTAGGGTTAGGGTTAGGGTTAGGGTTAGGGTTAGGGTTAGGGTTAGGGTTAGGGTTAGGGTTAGGGTAAGGGTTAGGGTTAGGGTGAATGAACACCGCAAGAACAATCCAAGCTTAGGGTTAGGGTTAGGGTTAGGGTTAGGGTTAGTGTTAGGGTTAGGGTTAGGGTTAGGGTTAGGGTTAGGGTTAGGGTAAGGGTTAGGGTTAGGGTGAATAAACACCACAAGAACAATCCAAGAATAGGGTTAGGGTTAGGGTTAGGGTTAGGGTTAGGGTTAGGGTTAGGGTTAGGGTTAGGGTTAGGGTTAGGGTAAGGGTTAGGGTTAGGGTGAATAAACACCACAAGAACAATCCAAGATTAAGGTTAGGGTTAGGGTTAGGGTTAGGGTTAGGGTTAAGGTTAGGGTGAATGAACACCGCAAGAACAATCCAAGATTAGGGTTAGGGTTAGGGTTAGGGTTAGGGTTAGGGTTAGGCTTAGGCTTAGGGTTAGGGTTAGGGTTAGGGTTAGGGTTA
>NW_028113123.1:97500-107500 GCF_964234715.1 Podarcis melisellensis | reverse complement strand
GGTTAGGGTTAGGGTTAGGGTTAGGGTTAGGGTTAGGGTTAGGGTTAGGGTTAGGGTTAGGATGAATGAACACCACAAGAACAATCCAAGATTAGGGTTAGGGTTAGGGTTAGGGTTAGGCTTAGGGTTAGGGTTAGGCTTAGGGTTAGGGTTAGGGTTAGGGTTAGGGTTAGGGTTAGGGTTAGGGTTAGGGTTAGGGTTAGGATGAATGAACACCACAAGAACCATCCAAGATTAGGGTTAGGGTTAGGGTTAGGGTTAGGGTTAGGCTTAGGGTTAGGGTTAGGTTTAGGGTGAATGAACACCACAAGAACAATCCAATATTAAGGTTAGGGTTAGGGTTAGGGTTAGGGTTAGGGTTAGGGTTAGGGTTAGGGTGAATGAACACCGCAAGAACAATCCAAGAATAGGGTTAGGGTTAGGGTTAGGGTTAGGGTTAGGGTTAGGGTTAGGGTTAGGGTTAGGGTTAGGGTTAGGGTTAGGGTTAAGGTGAATGAACACCGCAAGAACATGTTGGTTTCTGCTTCCCTCACTGAGCAGCAGAAGTGCTTGTCACAAGACAGGTGTTTACATTCCACACAGTCTGTACTGTTGGAGGTTTTCCCACGGGAACGGGAGACTGGATGTGACGTATACTGGTTTCCTGTTTTTCCCTGTTCTTTGCAGTTTCAGTTTGAGATTCTCTCCGTGCTTTAGAGGAGAGATGACGCTTTCTCTGCTCCGGCAGAGGGAAAATGTTTTTCTGTAACTTACCAGCTTTGAACTGTAAATAAAGTAGTATAGAGCATGTTGGCATATACTTCTCATCATTCCGCTGTGCACTGGACACTGCTTATCTCCAACATTTGGTTCCGGGCCCAGAAAAATGCAGTGTTTAGAGAATGGACTCCAAAAGTCGGGCTCCTGGCAGAAGAACAAAGGGGCAAAGAAACGGAGGATCGGAACAGCAGCAGAGGGACGGATAGCAACGGTATCTGCTCTGCGCGTCAAAATGATTGATGAAGGTATGTGCTACTGCTCCGGGCAGCCTGCCAGCTTCTAATTAATGGCTTTATGGCTGGACTTTGAACTTTTAATAGCCGGTTTTTGCCGTGGCACAGGCAAATGGCTAGAAGCAACACTTTCCTATGCTGGGGAAATCGAAAGTAACTTTTACAAATGCTGTTGTTTCAAAGCAGCTGCAGACATGACGCAGCTAGAATTAAAGGGCAACATTGAGAAAGCACTTGGGGACTTTCGCTATTGAACTTGCCTTTGGGAATGCAGTTTGAAGCAGCTGCAGATAAGCAAAGAGGCTCAGGCAAGGCAGAGGCTGTTTTGAAATTGCTTTTGGATTGAAGCAGCTGTACACAGAAGCAGCATGTATACAGCAGCTTGATTTAAAGCAGCATAGATGACGCAGGAGGCAATTGCCAAAGTCATGATAGCTAGCTGCAGAAGGCTGGATGAAGCAAGTGGGGGATTTGATACCACTGATCAGCCAAATGCTTGTGATACTGCCATGATTCAGAATGAAGCAGATCGGCGGGGTGATAGCTGCATGGGAAAGGGGGAGTCTTCACAGACGTCATCCCATAGTGCAGTGGAACCACCAGATGGCGCCAAAGCTTTGAAGGCAGTGAAATGCTACTCGTGTGGACGTCTAGGCCATATGAAGAGGGAATGCAGAAATCCCAGGGCCAAGACAGAGCAGCGCAGCGAAAGCTCATCGCGTGGAAAAGGCCAGAGCAAAGGCAAAGGTCCGGTGTCCAGGACAACGCAGCACAAGGCAATGGTCTCACGCTTCGCTCCAAAGGTTGCAAAGGTTGCAGAGGTTGCAGAGGTCCAGAAGACGTCTAGATCTTTCTTCGTTGTTGATTCAGCTGCAACGCATCACATGTGCAACGATAAGCGACTGTTCGTGTCTTTTACACCGCAGGAAGGTGCGATTCACCAGGCAGATGGCCACACGATCCCCAGTAAAGGCTACGGAACTGTTGTTCTTCACAGTTTGGACTTATCGATACAGGACGTGCTTTATGTGCCGGACGCGAAACATAATCTGCTTAGCGTTGGACAGCTGATGGAGCGGAAAATAGACGTTTCCTTTACGAACAATAAGTGCATCATCACAAAGAAAAATGATTATCAATTGTATGCTGAATTTGTTCATCGTTTGTTTGTTTTGTATTATGATGATGTTGTGCAGGATGACACTTGTTGCATTGCAGGTTCTAACAAAAGTTTGCATGCAGAATGCATTCACGATTTTCATCGAAAATTTGGACATTTGCATTTTGAGGCAGTATCAAAAATGCCTGCCTTGGTTGAAGGTATGACTATTAAACCCTGCAGGTACCACATGAAGTGCAAGGCATGCGCAGCAAACAAGGTGAAAATGGCTGCGAAAGGTAAGGTGTCTAGTAGGCAAGCTACAGAACCATACCAGGTTGTTCATGCTGATTTGGTTGGACCACTAGCGCCCTCTTTGGGTGGAAATAGGTACTTCATGGTTCTCCTTGATGCATTTTCCAGATATATTTATGTGTACAATCTCAAGCAGAAATCAGAGGCTTTTCCTAGGTTCAAGGAATTCTGTGCTTGGTTGGGGAATGTGCATGGTAAGAAGATAAAAATTCTTTTTACTGACCGGGGGGGAGAGTTCACTTCTCAGCAGTTTGAAGCTTTTCTGGCTGAGAAAGGAATTCAACATGATTTGTCTAGTCCTCGCTCGCCATGGCAGAATGGACTTGCGGAACGGGCAAATCAGACATTGCTTCAAGGGTTAAAAACCTTGCTGCATGATGCAAATCTTCCAGAGAGTTATTGGGCCGAAGCTCTCTCATGTTTCACTTACAGTTACAATCGCAGGTTATCTTCAGCGATTGGTTGTACCCCCTATGAGAAGATGTTTGGCAAGAAGCCATACATCAAACATATGAAAATTTTTGGTTCGGACATGTGGGTTCACTCACCACAACACTCCAAGTTAGACAAGCGTGGATTGCATGGTATCTTTCTAGGTTATCAGAAAGGGTCTTACAGAATAATGATGAGTGACTCTAAGGAAATTAAGCTCACAAGAAGTGTTGAGTACAATGCCAAGTGGGGGGAGAATGTGGGAATTTTCCAATGTTATCCTGATGACAGTGATGAGACTGAGGATAGTCAAAAGCAACCGCAACAACCCACACCCACTGATGAAGGTTCTGATTCTGAGTCTGAAACTGAATCAGATGATTCAGAGGATTTCAAGAGTGCGAAAGCCTCTATGCGACCCTCTGAAAGCTCTGATCAAGAATTGGAGGAACCATTGTTCACAATAGGTCACTTTTCTCCTAAGAAGGAAGAGGGGAGTGTTGAAGACCTAAGGCTAATTCGTAGGTCACAGAGAGCCACAAAAGGCAGACCTCCAAAGAGATTTGCTGATGAGTTTGCTAAGATAGCAGTAACAGCTGTTAAAAGCTCCAAGAAGGTATTTGAACCTTCAAGTTTCCAAGAAATCCAGGATTTGGATTCAAAGGAAGCTGAGCCATGGTTAAATGCCATGAAGGCTGAGCTTGATTCCTTGGAAAGGAACAAAACATGGGACCTTGTTCCAGTAGTTCCAGGAATGAAATTGCTTGGAAGCAAATGGGTCTTCAAAGCGAAGACTGATCAAAATGGCAAGATAGTCAGACACAAAGCCAGACTGGTAGCCAGAGGATTTGCTCAGGTACCAGGTGAAGACTATCACGAGACCTACTCACCCACAGTGAGGTATGAGAGCATTAGGCTTATGCTCAAGCTAGCTGCAGAGGAAAATCTACACATTAGTCACCATGATGTAAATACAGCTTTTCTGTACGGATCTCTAGGTGAATCACTTTATATGCTTCCACCTGATGGCGTACAGGTAAAACAGGGATTTGTTTGTGCTCTGAAAAAGTCAATTTATGGTCTCAAACAAAGTGCACGGTGTTGGCACACAAAACTCACTGAAGTATTGTTTTCTCTAGGTTTTCAGCAAGGGAAAGCTGATCCATGTGTATTTGTCAAAGAGGAGGGGCAAAAGAAACTGTATTGTTTGTTATATGTTGATGATCTTTTATTCTTTTGGAAAGATGTCACAATGTACAATAACGCCCTAGCTCAACTGAAAGAGCACTTTGACATGAAAGATCTTGGTGAGGTAAACAACTACCTATCTCTGGAAATAGAGAGAGATCAAGATGGTAACATTCTAGTACACCAGTCACGGAAAATTGCTGATGTGTTAAGCAAACTAAACCTGATGGATGCTAACCCTGTGGACACACCGATGATAACAGGTTATCAGGTAGATGACACTGAAGAAGCATTTTCTGACACTACACTGTACAGAAGTGTGCTAGGCAAACTAAACTTCATTGCCAGATGTTCAAGACCAGACATTGCTGTTAGCTGTAATTTGCTAAGCAGACAAGTCAACAATCCTACTGTTAAGGATTGGAAAGCTCTGAAACACATAGCGCGGTATTTGAAAGGCACTATGCATTACAGACTGAGATTTAACAATCAGAAGTCTGGTGGTCTTGAGATATTTGCAGATGCAAGTTTTGGAAGTGACACTACAGACAGGAAAAGTACGTCTGGAGTTTGCTATAAGTACAATCAGGGTCTATTTGATTGGTCATGCAAGAAGCAAACAACAGTTAGCTTAAGTACTTGTGATGCTGAACTGAATGCACTGTCTTATTCACTTAAGGATTGTGAATGGTTGTTACAATTGTGCAAAGACATGAAAATTCCTGTCAAATGTCCAATCCAGGTTTACCAGGACAACAAAGCATGTTTGGCTTTGCTGAATTCTGAAGGTTGTAAGCAAAGCCCGAAGCACTTGCAATTGAAGGTGCAACATGCTAGGGAACGTATTCAGAAGGGACTCGTAACGGTGTCCTATATGCCAGGTAATGAAATTCCTGCTGATGTATTGTCCAAGATTGCACTGGACACTGCTTATCTCCAACAGAACAATCCAAGAATAGGGTTAGGGTTAGGGTTAGGGTTAGGGTTGGGGTTAGGGTTAGGGTTAGGGTTAGGGTTAGGGTTAGGGCTAGGGCTAGGGTTAGGGTTAGGGTTAGGGTTAGGGTTAGGGTTAGCGTTAGGGTTAGGGTTAGGGTTGTTGTTGATAAGCAGTATCCAGTGCACAGCGGAATGATGAGAAGTATGTGCCAACATGCTCTATACTACTTTATTTACAGTTCAAAGCTGGTAAGTTACAGAAAAACATTTTCCCTCTGCCGAAGCAGAGAAAGCGTCATCTCTCCTCTAAAGCACGGAGAGAATCATAAACTGAAACTGCAAAGAACAGGGAAAAACAGGAAACCAGTATACGTCACATCCAGTCTCCTGTTCCCGTGGGAAAACCTCCAACAGTACAGACTGTGTGGAATGTAAACACCTGTCTTGTGACAAGCACTTCTGCTGCTCAGTGAGGGAAGCAGAAACCAACATCCTCCCCCTTTCTGTGAACATCACTGGGCAGCGTGTTCGTACAATATCAGTACAAACCCAACTTCTGCACATAGGTACAGTGTTGATCCCTTGATACAATCTTGGACAATACATCAGCAGGAATTTCATTACCTGGCATATAGGACACCGTTACGAGTCCCTTCTGAATACGTTCCCTAGCATGTTGCACCTTCAATTGCAAGTGCTTCGTGCTATGCTTACAACCTTCAGAATTCAGCAAAGCCAAACATGCTTTGTTGTCCTGGTAAACCTGGATTGGACATTTGACAGGAATTTTCATGTCTTTGCACAATTGTAACAACCATTCACAATCTTTAAGTGAATAAGACAGTGCATTCAGTTCAGCTTCACAAGTACTTAAGCTAACTGTTGTTTGCTTCTTGCATGACCAATCAAATAGACCCTGATTGTACTTATAGCAAACTCCAGACGTACTTTTCCTGTCTGTAGTGTCACTTCCAAAACTTGCATCTGCAAATATCTCAAGACCACCAGACTTCTGATTGTTAAATCTCAGTCTGTAATGCATAGTGCCTTTCAAATACCGCGCTATGCGTTTCAGAGCTTTCCAATCCTTAACAGTAGGATTGTTGACTTGTCTGCTTAGCAAATTACAGCTAACAGCAATGTCTGGTCTTGAACATCTGGCAATGAAGTTTAGCTTGCCTTGCACACTTCTGTACAGTGTAGTGTCAGAAAATGCTTCTTCAGTGTCATCTACCTGATAACCTGTTATCATCGGTGTGTCCACAGGGTTAGCATCCATCAGGTTTAGTTTGCTTAACACATCAGCAATTTTCCGTGACTGGTGTACTAGAATGTTACCATCTTGATCTCTCTCTATTTCCAGAGATAGGTAGTTGTTTACCTCACCAAGATCTTTCATGTCAAAGTGCTCTTTCAGTTGAGCTAGGGCGTTATTGTACATTGTGACATCTTTCCAAAAGAATAAAAGATCATCAACATAAAACAAACAATACAGTTTCTTTTGCCCCTCCTCTTTGACAAATACACATGGATCAGATTTCCCTTGCTTAAAACCTAGAGAAAACAATACTTCAGTGAGTTTTGTGTGCCAACACCGTGCACTTTGTTTGAGACCATAAAGGGACTTTTTCAGAGCACAAACAAATCCCTGTTTTACCTGTACGCCATCAGGTGGAAGCATATAAAGTGATTCATTTAGAGATCCGTACAGAAAAGCTGTATTGACATCATGGTGATTAATGTGTAGATTCTCCTCTGCAGCTAGCTTGAGCATAAGCCTAATGCTCTCATACCTCACTGTGGGTGAGTAGGTCTCGTGATAGTCTTCACCTGGTACCTGTGCAAAACCTCTGGCTACCAATCTGGCTTTGTGTCTGACTATCTTGCCATTTTGATCAGTCTTCGCTTTGAAGACCCATTTGCTTCCAAGCAGTTTCATTCCTGGAACTACTGGAACAAGTTCCCATGTTTTGTTCCTTTCCAAGGAATCAAGCTCAGCCTTCATGGCATTTAACCATGGCTCAGCTTCCTTTGAATCCAAATCCTGGATTTCTTGGAAACTTGAAGGTTCAAAAACCTTCTTGGAGCTTTTAACAGCTGTTACTGCTATCTTAGCAAACTCATCAGCAAATCTCTTTGGAGGTCTGCCTTTTGTGGCTCTCTGTGACCTACGAATTAGCCTTAAGTCTTCAACACTCTCCTCTTCCTTCTTAGGAGAAAAACGACCTATTGTGAACAATGGTTCCTCCAATTCCTGATCAGAGCTTTCAGAGGGTCGCATAGAGGCTTTTGCACTCTTGAAATCCTCTGAATCATCTGATTCAGTTTCAGACTCAGAATCAGAACCTTCATCAGTGGGTGTGGGTTGTTGCGGTTGCTTTTGACTATCCTCAGTCTCATCACTGTCATCAGGATAACATTGAAAAATTCCCACATTCTCCCCCCACTTGGCATTGTACTCAACACTTCTTGTGAGCTTAATTTCCTTAGAGTCAGTCATCATTATTCTGTAAGACCCTTTCTGATAACCTAGAAAGATACCATGCAATCCACGCTTGTCTAACTTGGAGTTTTGTGGTGAGTGAACCCACATGTCAGAACCAAAAATTCTCATGTGTTTGATGTATGGCTTCTTGCCAAACATCTTCTCATAGGGGGTACAACCAATCGCTGAAGATAACCTGCGATTATAACTGTAAGTGAAACATGAGAGAGCTTCGGCCCAATAACTCTCTGGAAGATTTGCATCATGCAGCAAGGTTTTTAACCCTTGAAGCAATGTTTGATTTGCTCATTCCGCAAGCCCATTCTGCCATGGCGAGCGAGGACTAGACAAATCATGTTGAATTCCTTTCTCAGCCAGAAAAGCTTCAAACTGCTGAGAAGTGAACTCTCCCCCCCGGTCGGTGAAAAGAATCTTAATCTTCTTACCATGCACATTTCCCAACCAAGCACAGAATTCCTTGAACCTAGGAAAAGCCTCTGATTTCTGCTTGAGATTGTACACATAAATATACCTGGAAAAAGCATCAATGAGAACCATGAAGTACCTATTTCCACCCAAAGAGGGCGCTAGTGGTCCAACCAAATCAGCATGAACAACCTGGTATGGTTCTGTAGCTTGCCTACTAGACACCTTACCTTTCGCAGCCATTTTCACCTTGTTTGCTGCGCATGCCTTGCACTTCATGTGGTACCTGCAGGGTTTAATAGTCATACCTTCAACCAAGGCAGGCATTTTTGATACTGCCTCAAAATGCAAATGTCCAAATTTTCGATGAAAATCGTGAATGCATTCTGCATGCAAACTTTTGTTAGAACCTGCAATGCAACAAGTGTCATCCTGCACAACATCATCATAATACAAAACAAACAAACGATGAACAAATTCAGCATACAATTGATAATCATTTTTCTTTGTGATGATGCACTTATTGTTCGTAAAGGAAACGTCTATTTTCCGCTCCATCAGCTGTCCAACGCTAAGCAGATTATGTTTCGCGTCCGGCACATAAAGCACGTCCTGTATCGATAAGTCCAAACTGTGAAGAACAACAGTTCCGTAGCCTTTACTGGGGATCGTGTGGCCATCTGCCTGGTGAATCGCACCTTCCTGCGGTGTAAAAGACACGAACAGTCGCTTATCGTTGCACATGTGATGCGTTGCAGCTGAATCAACAACGAAGAAAGATCTAGACGTCTTCTGGACCTCTGCAACCTCTGCAACCTTTGGAGCGAAGCGTGAGACCATTGCCTTGTGCTGCGTTGTCCTGGACACCGGACCTTTGCCTTTGCTCTGGCCTTTTCCACGCGATGAGCTTCCGCTGCGCTGCTCTGTCTTGGCCCTGGGATATTTGCATTCCCTCTTCATATGGCCTAGACGTCCACATGAGTAGCATTTCACTGCCTTCAAAGCTTTGGCGCCATCTGGTGGTTCCACTGCACTATGGGATGACGACTGTGAAGTCTCCCCCTTGTTGATGCAGCTAGCACCGCGGCGATCCGCTTCATTCAATATCACGGCAGTAACATAGTTCACTGTCAGCTGAGCAGTTGGCTGTATAGCAATCTGAGTCGCAACAGACTCCCAACCTGAACCCAAAGATTGTAGTATCATGAAGGAATACACAGCCTCTGGAAAGTTGAGTCCTCTCTGTTGCAGCTCATGTCTCAGATTCTGCATCTCCATCAGATGTATACGCACATCTCCACCTTCAGCAAGAGCCATATTATGCAGCTTGTTGAAGTAAAACATAGTGGACCCAGCTTCTGTCCTCGAGTGAGCCTCTTTCAAAGCATCCCAAATTTCTTTGGCTGAGGTCTTATCACGCAAAAGACAGAGCTCTTCTGGGGATACTATCAATGTAAGAGTTCCCCTTGCCTTGGAATCCTTAGCTTTCCATTCATCTGTAACTGGAGCTGGGGGGGTGCCTGTAATAACTTCAAACAGACCCTCTTTCCGCAGAATAGCCTCTGCATAGAGAACCCAGTCCGCATAATTTTTCTTATTGAGCTTAGGAATCCCACAAGCATCAGCTAGCTTTGCAGTCGCCATTTCTGCTTGTCTGCTGCTGCTTTAAATCAAGCTGCTTTAATCCAAAGGCAATTTCAAAACAGCCTCTGCCTTTGAGCCTGCGCCTTTCTGTATGCTACGTTGCTTATCTGCAGCTGTTTCAAACTGCATTCCAAAAGCAAGCTCAAAAGTGAAAGTCCCCAAGTGCTTTCTCTATGCTGTGCTAAATTCTTGCTGCGTCATAGAGCTGCAGCTGCACTTTACTTTCGTTTTCCCCCAGCATAGCGTCCCTTTGAGCCATTTGCCTGTGCCGCGGCAAAACCGGCTATAAAAGTTCAAAGTCCAGCCATAAAGCCATTAATTAGAAGCTGGCAGGCTGCCCGGAGCAGTAGCACATACCTTCATCAATCATTTTGACGCGCAGAGCAGATACGGTTGCTATCCGTCCCTCTGCTGCTGTTCCGATCCTCCGTTTCTTTGCTCCTTTGTTCCCTTGCCAGGAGCCCGACTTCTGAGGTCCATTCT
>NW_028113124.1:482500-487500 GCF_964234715.1 Podarcis melisellensis | reverse complement strand
GATTCCCCTCCCTGGGGATATGCAGGGAGGAGGAGAGAAGGAGAAGCAGTTGGTGTGTTTTCCTCACAGCCTGAGGAAAATCGCCGGAACGGACCTCGTGTTGTTTATCCTGCCGGGAGACGCCGGAGGGAGGTCTAAGGAATTCAGCCGGTGCCTGATCAGATAGGCACATACCGATGACCGGGTAGCAGAATTCCAACATTGGTAGCAGAGGATGGTTGCTGTTTTCATCGCCCTCTGCATCAAGAAGTGGCTTCCATGGATGCCTGACCTGAGAAAGCTGATTCTCTGCAGCCAGAAGCTGACCAGAGCAAGCTGGAAGCAAAAGCCACGGAGCCCAGGTATGTGATTTTCGGGCTTAGAAGAGTGGATGCAGATTGAGTTATTTTCTGCTTCGAGGGAGCAGCGTATGGGAAACAGCTCCAGTTAAAAGTGAAACCGCATACCAAACATTCCTGTGGTTTCTTCTCCAAGGGATTGGAATGTACTGTTGCTAAGCGACGCCTTTCAGTGAAGGCTAATCCTCAGAGAGGAGAAGTGAAAGCAACAATAGAATGTTTTGACTACAAAGGCTAAGGAGCTCTTGGAAATTTCCAACGCAGCCAGCGTTGAGAGCTGCCAGGTGCACAGAGTGTAAACAAGCCAGCTATTGGATTTTAGAGGCTTGTGTTTTAAAGAGTCAATGCAAGGACTCAAAATGGATGCCAAGAAGGGGGGAGCTTTGCCTTCTCCGCCCCTTTTGACCAGTGACAATTATGCATCTTGGTCTATTAAGATGAAGGCCCTGCTGCAGAATCAGAGACTGTTTGCAGTGATTGAGAACCCCATTCCTGCAGCGCCAACGCGTGCTTGGGAGTCACAGGATGTGAAGGCCAGAACGGCTATAATTCTGTGTGTGTCAGATTCGCAATTGATCCACATACAAGGCTTAGAGCACGCGAGAGATGTTTGGAACACGCTAAGAAGGACACATCAGAGAGATGCAGGTTCTTCAGCGTTGCTGTATTTTGAGAAGCTGACCAACCTGAGGCTTGCGCCTGATGGAGATGTTCAAGCGCACCTGACGGAAATGAAATTTCTGCGTCAACAGATGGTGGAACGCAATTTCCGTTTGCAGGAGGAAGTGTTTTGCTTCATGGTAATCAACAGCCTGAATCGGACTTACAAAACGGTTGCCAGTCAGCTGGGGTCCCTCCCAGCAGCTGATCTCACGTCGGAGAGGGTCTTTGCCGTGGTTCTTTGTGAACATGACAGACTTGCCGCCCTGGACGTGAAGGACAAGGGGAGGGAAGAACGGAGTTCTAACACCCCCACAGCTCAAGCTACTGGAGGAGATGCTGTAGCTATGAACGTTGTCCGATGCTACAATTGTGACCAGACTGGGCATATTCAGCGGAACTGCAAGAAGCCACGTAAGAATAAAGGAGCCAAGGGAAGCTCCACAAAGTCTGACGCGTCAGACAAAGGTCACACCAAGCCAAAGGCAAAGACTGCAAAGGCTTTGATGTCGCTAAAAGCCACACCAGAAGCGGGAAATTTCTTTGTCATCGATACTGGAGCCACAGTTCACATGACGGGACACAGAGGACTGTTTTCTACGTTTAAGAAGCAAAGCTTCGCTGTACAACAAGCCAACGGTCAAGAGCTGGAAGCGACCGGAATTGGGACTGTGTATCTTAAAAGTCTGAACTTGACTATAAACAATGTTTATTTGGTTCCAGAATTGAAGTACAATCTGCTCAGCGCTTCGCAGATTGCCAAGAAGGGACTAAAACTGTCCTATGATGATCAGAACTGCGAGATCTACAAAGATGGAGAGTTGTATCTTTCTGCCAAAGAGAAAGATGGACTGTATTTGTTGACTTTTGATCAAAGTGATTACATGAAATGTAATTCTTGTGATTCTAACATGATTTCTTTTGCAGGTGTAGCTGAGAAGAACGCCAAGCAGGTCACCTCAAGGGGCAAAAGAGCATTTCAGCGGGTGTATGCTGATGTGATTGGTCCTCTAGCGCCTTCTAGAGGCAATGCAAAGTATTACCTAATATGTGTTGATTCTTTTACAGGTTTTGTCTGGATTTATCTTTTGGAGAGACCGAAAGAAGCCTTAGAAAGGTTTAAAGAGTTTTGTGACAAGGTTAAAAATATGCATGATGCTGACATAGATTGTCTTTGCACAGATGAGAAGCCAATTTTTCTTTTACAGGAGTTCCAGAGGTTCCTGAAGAAGAAAGGGATAAGACACAAACTTGCAGCTTCCGAAGAAGCTTGGAATAGATGTGTTTGTGTGAGGGTGAACAAAGAATTGCAAAAGGGAATGCATGCGCAATTGCTTAGTTCACATCTGCCACATGAGTACTGGGCTGAATCGCTAATGTCATATTGTTATACCTGGTTGAGAAAGTTTTCAAAAGAGTTGGGAAGTTCTCCTTTTGAGAAACTGTTCCACAGAAAACCTTCTGTTGCCCATTTCAAGGTTTTTGGGTCTCATGTGAGAACAGAAGCTCCAGGTGGAGTAAAGAATGCCAGAGGCATTTTTGTGGGTTATGAAAAGGGTCTCTACAGAGTAATTTTGTCTGAATCTGGAAAGGTGATTCTCACAAAATTTCTAGAGAGTGCTCCTGAACAGGAGAGAGTGATTGTTCACACATTTCCCACAGGTGATGATGATGATGATGTTGATTTTATTGAGTTCAGTAGTACTGATGATGACAGCGATAGCTCAGACAGCTCAGTTGTCACAGTCATTGAGAGGAAATCTCACATAATGACTAGACCCTCAGAAGAGGAGGATGAACCACTGATTAAGCTTAGTACTGGTTCTCCAGAGAGTTCAAAGGCTGAACCAGAAAGCAAAGAAGAGCAGCACCTCTTACGTAGGTCTGAGAGAGCAACGAAGGGTGTACCACCCAAGAGGTATTCACAAGAGTTTGCTTACTTAGCTGTTGCTGTTGTAAACGACCACGGTCAGATTGAAGCTGTGTCTGAGTCAGAGACAAAGGCACAACAGAGAGTTGTTAACCAAGGTAATGCAGAAGCACTCATTCCTTGGAAGTCACACAACCAGAGAGGTACATTGGTAAAACCAGTGGCGGGTAGTTCCAAGGGTGGAACTGAAACAACAGGGGAATGTTATAAGTATAACAACTGTTTGTTTTCTTCTCTGGATGACGCTTTGCTCGCAGCACGCATTGATACTTTAGGGGGAGGATGTTATTCTAAAGCACCAAAGCTGCAGCAAGCAAAGGCAGCACAGTCTGCTGCTTGTGGCTGGAAAGCCAAACAGGATGTTTGTGACTGTTGCCATGGGAACAAAGGGGCAGTCCATTCTATACTGAGCACCGGATGTTAGCTCAGTGGGTTTGTCATATGACCTGTACAGGATGTACATGGGTGGAGTTGAGTTCTCTCTCTGTATGTTGAAGAGAGCAGACATGTTTTCTGGATGACTGCTAAAAGACACAAATAAAAGGACATGTAGATACGTTACTGTCTGTGTCTGATTCCCCTCCCTGGGGATATGCAGGGAGGAGGAGAGAAGGAGAAACAGTTGGTGTGTTTTCCTCACAGCCTGAGGAAAATCGCCGGAACGGACCTCGTGTTGTTTATCCTGCCGGGAGACGCCGGAGGGAGGTCTAAGGAATTCAGCCGGTGCCTGATCAGATAGGCACATACCGATGACCGGGTAGCAGAATTCCAACAAGGGTTAGGGTTAGGGATAGGATGAATGAACACCACAAGAACAATCCAAGATTAGGGTTAGGGTTAGGGTTAGGGTTAGGGTTAGGGTTAGGGTTAGGGTTAGGGTTAGGGTGAATGAACACCGCAAGAACAATCCAAGAATAGGGTTAGGGTTAGGGTTAGGGTTAGGGTTAGGGTTAGGGTTAGGGTTAGGGTTAGGGGTAGGGTTAGGGTTAGGGTTAGGGTTAGGGTTAGGGTTAGGATGAATGAACACTGCAAGAACAATCCAAGATAAGGGTTAGGGTTAGGGTTAGGGTTAGGGTTAGGGTTAGGGTTAGGGTTAGGGTTAGGGTTAGGATGAATGAACACCGCAAGAACAATCCAAGAATAGGGTTGGGGTTAGGGTTAGGGTTAGGGTTAGGGTTAGGGTTAGGGTTAGGGTTAGGGTTAGGGTTAGGATGAATGAACACTAGGGGAACAATTCAAGATTAGGGTTAGGGTTAGGGTTAGGGTTAGGGTTAGGGTTAGGGTTAGGGTTAGGGTTAGGGTTAGGGTTAGGGTTAGGGTGAATGAACACCGCAAGAACAATCCAAGATTAGGGTTAGGGTTAGGGTTAGGGTTAGGGTTAGGGTTAGGGTTAGGGTTAGGGTTAGGGTTAGGGTTAGGGTTAGGATGAATGAACACCACAAGAACAATCCAAGATTAGGGTTAGGGTTAGGGTTAGGGTTAGGGTTAGGGTTAGGGTTAGGGTTAGGGTTAGGGTTAGGGTTAGGGTTAGGGTGAATGAACACCGCAAGAACAATCCAAGAATAGGGTTAGGGTTAGGGTTGGGGTTAGGGTTAGGGTTAGGGTTAGGGTTAGGGTTAGGATTAGGGTTAGGGTTAGAGTTAGGGTTAGGGTTAGGGTTAGGGTTAGGGTTAGGGTTAGGGTTAGGGTTAGGGTTAGGGTTAGGGTGAATGAACACCGGAAGAACAATCCAAGAATAGGGTTAGGGTTAGGGTTAGGGTTAGGGTTAGGGTTAGGGTTAGGGTTAGGGTTAGGGTTAGGATGAGTGAACACCACAAGAACAATCCAAGATTAGGGTAAGGGTTAGGGTTAGGGTTAGAGTTAGGGTTAGGGTTGGGGTTAGGGTTAGGGTTAGGGTTAGGGTTAGGGTTAGGGTTAGGGTTAGGGTTAGGGTTAGGGTTAGGATGAATGAACACTAGGGGAACAATTCAAGATTAGGGTTAGGGTTAGGGTTAGGGTTAGGGTTAGGGTTAGGGTTAGGGTTAGGGTTAGGGTTAGGGTTAGGGTGAATGAACACCGCAAGAACAATCCAA
>NW_028113124.1:472500-477500 GCF_964234715.1 Podarcis melisellensis | reverse complement strand
AGATTAGGGTTAGGGTTAGGGTTAGGGTTAGGGTTAGGGTTAGGGTTAGGGTTAGGGTTAGGGTTAGGGTTAGGGTTAGGATGAATGAAAACCACAAGAACAATCCAAGATTAGGGTTAGGGTTAGGGTTAGGGTTAGGGTTAGGGTTAGGGTTAGGGTTAGGGTTAGGGTTAGGGTTAGGGTTAGGGTTAGGGTTAGGTTTAGGATGAATGAACACCGCAAGAACAATCCAAGATTAGGGTTAGGGTTAGGGTTAGGGTTAAGGTTAGGATGAATGAACACTACAAGAACAATCCAAGATTAGGGTTAGGGTTAGGGTTAGGGTTAGGGTTAGGGTTAGGGTTAGGGTTAGGGTTAGGGTTAGGGTTAGGGTTAGGGTGAATGAACACCGCAAGAACAATCCAAGATTAGGGTTAGGGTTAGGGTTAGGGTTAGGGTTAGGGTTAGGGTTAGGGTTAGGGTTAGGGTTAGGGTTAGGGTTAGGGTTAGGGTTAGGGATAGGATGAATGAACACCACAAGAACAATCCAAGATTAGGGTTAGGGTTAGGGTTAGGGTTAGGGTTAGGGTTAGGGTTAGGGTTAGGGTTAGGGTTAGGGTTAGGGTTAGGGTTAGGGTGAATGAACACCGCAAGAACAATCCAAGAATAGGGTTAGGGTTAGGGTTAGGGTTAGGGTTAGGGTTAGGGTTAGGGGTAGGGTTAGGGTTAGGGTTAGGGTTAGGATGAATGAACACTGCAAGAACAATCCAAGATAAGGGTTAGGGTTAGGGTTAGGGTTAGGGTTAGGGTTAGGGTTAGGGTTAGGGTTAGGGTTAGGGTTAGGGTTAGGATGAATGAACACTAGGGGAACAATTCAAGATTAGGGTTAGGGTTAGGGTTAGGGTTAGGGTTAGGGTTAGGGTTAGGGTTAGGGTTAGGGTTAGGGTGAATGAACACCGCAAGAACAATCCAAGATTAGGGTTAGGGTTAGGGTTAGGGTTAGGGTTAGGGTTAGGGTTAGGGTTAGGGTTAGGATGAATGAACACCACAAGAACAATCCAAGATTAGGGTTAGGGTTAGGGTTAGGGTTAGGGTTAGGGTTAGGGTTAGGGTTAGGGTTAGGGTTAGGGTTAGGCTTAGGGTTAGGGTTAGGGTTAGGGTTAGGGTTAGGGTGAATGAACACCGCAAGAACAATCCAAGAATAGGGTTAGGGTTAGGGTTGGGGTTAGGGTTAGGGTTAGGGTTAGGGTTAGGATTAGGGTTAGGGTTAGAGTTAGGGTTAGGGTTAGGGTTAGGGTTAGGGTTAGGGTTAGGGTTAGGGTTAGGGTTAGGGTGAATGAACACCGCAAGAACAATCCAAGAATAGGGTTAGGGTTAGGGTTAGGGTTAGGGTTAGGGTTAGGGTTAGGGTTAGGGTTAGGATGAGTGAACACCACAAGAACAATTCAAGATTAGGGTAAGGGTTAGGGTTAGGGTTAGAGTTAGGGTTAGGGTTAGGGTTGGGGTTAGGGTTAGGGTTAGGGTTAGGGTTAGGGTTAGGGTTAGGGTTAGGGTTAGGGTTAGGATGAATGAACACTACAAGAACAATCCAAGATTAGGGTTAGGGTTAGGGTTAGGGTTAGGGTTAGGGTTAGGGTTAGGGTGAATGAACACCGCAAGAACAATCCAAGATTAGGGTTATGGTTAGGGTTAGGGTTAGGGTTAGGGTTAGGGTTAGGGTTAGGGTTAGGATTAGGGTTAGGATGAATGAACACCACAAGAACAATCCAAGATTAGGGTTAGGGTTAGGGTTAGGGTTAGGGTTAGGGTTAGGGTTAGGGTTAGGGTTAGGGTTAGGGTTAGGGTGAATGAACACCGCAAGAACAATCCAAGAATAGGGTTAGGGTTAGGGTTAGGGTTAGGGTTAGGGTTAGGGTTAGGGTGAATGAACACCGCAAGAACAATCCAAGAATAGGGTTAGGGTTAGGGTTAGGGTTAGGGTTAGGGTTAGGGTTAGGGTTAGGGTTAGGGTTAGGATGAGTGAACACCACAAGAACAATCCAAGATTAGGGTGAGGGTTAGGGTTAGGGTTAGGGTTAGGGTTAGGGTTAGGGTTAGGTTTAGGATGAATGAACACCGCAAGAACAATCCAAGATTAGGGTTAGGGTTAGGGTTAGGGTTAGGGTTAGGGTTAGGGTTAGGGTTAGGGTTAGGGTTAGGGTTAGGGTTAGGGTTAGGGTTAGGGTTAGGGTTAGGGTTAGGATGAATGAACACTACAAGAACAATCCAAGATTAGGGTTAGGGTTAGGGTTAGGGTTAGGGTTAGGGTTAGGGTTAGGGTTAGGGTTAGGGTTAGGGTTAGGGTTAGGGTTAGGGTTAGGGTTAGGGTTAGGGTTAGGATTAGGGTTAGGGTTAGGGTTAGGGTGAATGAACACCGCAAGAACAATCCAAGAATAGGGATAGGGTTAGGGTTAGGGTTAGGGTTAGGGTGAATGAACACCGCAAGAACAATCCAAGAATAGGGTTAGGGTTAGGGTTAGGGTTAGGGTTAGGTATAGGGTTAGGGTTAGGGTTAGGGTTAGGGTTAGGGTTAGGGTTAGGGTTAGGGTTAGGGTTAGGGTTAGAGTGAATGAACACCGGAAGAACAATCCAAGAATAGGGTTAGGGTTAGGGTTAGGGTTAGGGTTAGGGTTAGGGTTAGGGTTAGGGTTAGGGTTAGGATGAATGAAAACCACAAGAATAATCCAAGATTAGGGTTAGGGTTAGGGTTAGGGTTAGGGTTAGGGTTAGGGTTAGGGTCAGGTTTAGGATGAATGAACACCGCAAGAACAATCCAAGATTAGGGTTAGGGTTAGGGTTAGGGTTAGGGTTAGGGTTAGGGTTAGGGTTAGGGTTAGGGTTAGGGTTAAGGTTAGGGTTAGGGTTAGGGTTAGGGTTAGGGTTAGGGTTAGGGTTAGGGTTAGGGTTAGGGTTAGGGTTAGGGTTAGGTTTAGGATGAATGAACACCGCAAGAACAATCCAAGATTAGGGTTAGGGTTAGGGTTAGGGTTAAGGTTAGGATGAATGAACACTACAAGAACAATCCAAGATTAGGGTTAGGGTTAGGGTTAGGGTTAGGGTTAGGGTTAGGGTTAGGGTTAGGGTTAGGGTTAGGGTTAGGGTGAATGAACACCGCAAGAACAATCCAAGATTAGGGTTAGGGTTAGGGTTAGGGTTAGGGTTAGGGTTAGGGTTAGGGTTAGGGTTAGGGTTAGGGTTAGGGTTAGGGTTAGGGTTAGGGTTAGGGTTAGGGTTAGGGTTAGGGTTAGGGATAGGATGAATGAACACCACAAGAACAATCCAAGATTAGGGTTAGGGTTAGGGTTAGGGTTAGGGTTAGGGTTAGGGTGAATGAACACCGCAAGAACAATCCAAGAATAGGGTTAGGGTTAGGGTTAGGGTTAGGGTTAGGGTTAGGGTTAGGGTTAGGGGTAGGGTTAGGGTTAGGGTTAGGGTTAGGGTTAGGATGAATGAACACTGCAAGAACAATCCAAGATAAGGGTTAGGGTTAGGGTTAGGGTTAGGGTTAGGGTTAGGGTTAGGGTTAGGGTTAGGGTTAGGTTTAGGATGAATGAACACCGCAAGAACAATCCAAGATTAGGGTTAGGGTTAGGGTTAGGGTTAGGGTTAGGGTTAGGGTTAGGGTTAGGGTTAGGGTTAGGGTTAGGGTTAGGGTTAGGATTAGGGTTAGGGTTAGGGTTAGGGTTAGGGTTAGGGTTAGGGTTAGGGTTAGGGTTAGGGTTAGGATGAATGAACACTACAAGAACAATCCAAGATTAGGGTTAGGGTTAGGGTTAGGGTTAGGGTTAGGGTTAGGGTTAGGGTTAGGGTTAGGGTTAGGGTGAATGAACACCGCAAGAACAATCCAAGAATAGGGATAGGGTTAGGGTTAGGGTTAGGGTTAGGGTGAATGAACACCGCAAGAACAATCCAAGGATAGGGTTAGGGTTAGGGTTAGGGTTAGGGTTAGGTATAGGGTTAGGGTTAGGGTTAGGGTTAGGGTTAGGGTTAGGGTTAGGGTTAGGGTTAGAGTGAATGAACACCGGAAGAACAATCCAAGAATAGGGTTAGGGTTAGGGTTAGGGTTAGGGTTAGGGTTAGGGTTAGGGTTAGGGTTAGGGTTAGGATGAATGAAAACCACAAGAATAATCCAAGATTAGGGTTAGGGTTAGGGTTAGGGTTAGGGTTAGGGTTAGGGTTAGGGTTAGGGTCAGGTTTAGGATGAATGAACACCGCAAGAACAATCCAAGATTAGGGTTAGGGTTAGGGTTAGGGTTAGGGTTAGGGTTAGGGTTAGGGTTAGGGTTAGGGTTAGGGTTAGGGTTAGGGTTAGGGTTAGGTTTAGGATGAATGAACACCGCAAGAACAATCCAAGATTAGGGTTAGGGTTAGGGTTAGGGTTAAGGTTAGGATGAATGAACACTACAAGAACAATCCAAGATTAGGGTTAGGGTTAGGGTTAGGGTTAGGGTTAGGGTTAGGGTTAGGGTTAGGGTGAATGAACACCGCAAGAACAATCCAAGATTAGGGTTAGGGTTAGGGTTAGGGTTAGGGTTAGGGTTAGGGTTAGGGTTAGGGTTAGGGTTAGGGTTAGGGTTAGGGTTAGGGTTAGGGATAGGATGAATGAACACCACAAGAACAATCCAAGATTAGGGTTAGGGTTAGGGTTAGGGTTAGGGTTAGGGTGAATGAACACCGCAAGAACAATCCAAGAATAGGGTTAGGGTTAGGGTTAGGGTTAGGGTTAGGGTTAGGGTTAGGGTTAGGGTTAGGGTTAGGGTTAGGGTTAGGGTTAGGGATAGGGTTAGGGTTAGGGTTAGGGTTAGGGTTAGGATGAATGAACACTGCAAGAACAATCCAAGATAAGGGTTAGGGTTAGGGTTAGGGTTAGGGTTAGGGTTAGGGTTAGGGTTAGGTTTAGGATGAATGAACACCGCAAGAACAATCCAAGAATAGGGTTGGGGTTCGGGTTCGGGTTCGGGTTAGGGTTAGGGTTAGGGTTA
>NW_028113124.1:455000-457500 GCF_964234715.1 Podarcis melisellensis | reverse complement strand
TAGGGTTAGGGTTAGGATTAGGGTTAGGGTTAGGGTTAGGGTTAGGGTTAGGGTTAGGGTTAGGGTTAGGGTTAGGGTTAGGGTTAGGGTTAGGGTTAGGGTTAGGATGAATGAACACTACAAGAACAATCCAAGATTAGGGTTAGGGTTAGGGTTAGGGTTAGGGTTAGGGTGAATGAACACCGCAAGAACAATCCAAGATTAGGGTTAGGGTTAGGGTTAGGGTTAGGGTTAGGGTTAGGATTAGGGTTAGGGTTAGAGTTAGGGTTAGGGTAAGGGTTAGGGTTAGGGTTAGGGTTAGGGTTAGGGTTAGGGTTAGGATGAATGAACACCGCAAGAACAATCCAAGATAAGGGTTAGTGTTAGTGTTAGTGTTAGTGTTAGGGTTAGGGTTAGGGTTAGGGTTAGGGTTAGGGTTAGGGTTAGGGTTAGGGTTAGGGTTACGATGAATGAACACTACAAGAACAATCCAAGATTAGGGTTAGGGTTAGGGTTAGGGTTAGGGTTAGGGTTAGGGTTAGGGTTAGGGTTAGGGTTAGGGTTAGGGTTAGGGTTAGGGTTAGGATTAGGGTTAGGGTTAGGGTTAGGGTTAGGGTGAATGAACACCGCAAGAAGAATCCAAGAATAGGGATAGGGTTAGGGTTAGGGTTAGGGTTAGGGTGAATGAACACCGCAAGAACAATCCAAGAATAGGTTTAGGGTTAGGGTTAGGGTTAGGTATAGGGTTAGGGTTAGGGTTAGGGTTAGGGTTAGGGTTAGGGTTAGGGTTAGGGTTAGAGTGAATGAACACCGGAAGAACAATCCAAGAATAGGGTTAGGGTTAGGGTTAGGGTTAGGGTTAGGGTTAGGGTTAGGGTTAGGGTTAGGGTTAGGGTTAGGGTTAGGGTTAGAGTTAGGGTTAGGGTTAGGTTTAGGATGAATGAACACCGCAAGAACAATCCAAGATTAGGGTTAGGGTTAGGGTTAGGGTTAGGGTTAGGGTTAGGGTTAGGGTTAGGGTTAGGGTTAGGGTTAGGATGAATGAAAACCACAAGAACAATCGAAGATTAGGGTTAGGGTTAGGGTTAGGGTTAGGGTTAGGGTTAGGGTTAGGGTTAGGGTTAGGGTTAGGGTTAGGGTTAGGGTTAGGGTTAGGATGAATGAAAACCACAAGAACAATCCAAGATTAGGGTTAGGGTTAGGGTTAGGGTTAGGGTTAGGGTTAGGGTTAGGGTTAGGTTTAGGATGAATGAACACCGCAAGAACAATCCAAGATTAGGGTTAGGGTTAGGGTTAAGGTTAGGATGAATGAACACTACAAGAACAATCCAAGATTAGGGTTAGGGTTAGGGTTAGGGTTAGGGTTAGGGTTAGGGTTAGGGTTAGGGTTAGGGTGAATGAACACCGCAAGAACAATCCAAGATTAGGGTTAGGGTTAGGGTTAGGGTTAGGGTTAGGGTTAGGGTTAGGGTTAGGGTTAGGGTTAGGGTTAGGGTTAGGGATAGGATGAATGAACACCACAAGAACAATCCAAGATTAGGGTTAGGGTTAGGGTTAGGGTTAGGGTTGGGTTAGGGTTAGGGTGAATGAACACCGCAAGAACAATCCAAGATTAGGGTAAGGGTTAGGGTTAGGGTTAGGGTTAGGATTAGGGTTAGGGTTAGAGTTAGGGTTAGGGTTAGGGTTAGGGTTAGGGTTAGGGTTAGGGTTAGGATGAATGAACACTACAAGAACAATCCAAGATTAGGGTTAGGGTTAGGGTTAGGGTTAGGGTTAGGGTTAGGGTTAGGGTTAGGGTTAGGGTGAATGAACACCGCAAGAACAATCCAAGATTAGGGTTAGGGTTAGGGTTAGGGTTAGGGTTAGGGTTAGGGTTAGGGTTAGGGTTAGGGTTAGGGTTAGGGTTAGGGTTAGGGTTAGGATGAATGAACACCGCAAGAACAATCCAAGATAAGGGTTAGTGTTAGTGTTAGTGTTAGTGTTAGGGTTAGGGTTAGGGTTAGGGTTAGGGTTAGGGTTGGGGTTAGGGTTAGGGTTAGGGTTAGGGTTAGGGTTAGGGTTAGGGTTAGGGTTAGGGTTAGGGTTAGGATGAATGAACACTACAAGAACAATCCAAGATTAGGGTTAGGGTTAGGGTTAGGGTTAGGGTTAGGGTTAGGGTTAGGGTTAGGGTTAGGGTGAATGAACACCGCAAGAACAATCCAAGATTAGGGTAAGGGTTAGGGTTAGGGTTAGGGTTAGGGTTAGGGTTAGGATTAGGGTTAGGGTTAGGGTTAGGGTTAGGGTTAGGGTTAGGGTTAGGGTTAGGGTTAGGGTTAGGGTTAGGATGAATGAACACTACAAGAACAATCCAAGATTAGGGTTAGGGTTAGGGTTAGGGTTAGGGTTAGGGTTAGGGTGAATGAACACCGCAAGAACAATCCAAGATTAGGGTTAGGGTTAGGGTTAGGGTTAGGGTTAGGATTAGGGTTAGGGTTAGAGTTAGGGTTAGGGTAAGGGTTAGGGTTAGGGTTAGGGTTAG
>NW_028113124.1:417500-420000 GCF_964234715.1 Podarcis melisellensis | reverse complement strand
GTTAGTGTTAGGGTTAGGGTGAGGGTGAGGGTGAGGGTTAGGGTTAGGGTTAGGGTTAGGGAGAATGAACACCGCAAGAACAATCCAAGATTAAGGTGAGGGTGAGGGTGAGGGTGAGGGTTAGGGTTAGGGTTAGGGTTAGGGTTAGGGTTAGGGTTAGGGTTAGGGTTAGGGTTAGGGTTAGGGTTAGGGTTAGGATGAATGAACACCGCAAGAACAATCCAAGATTAGGGTTAGGGTTAGGGTTAGGGTTAGGGTTAGGGTTAGGGTTAGGGTTAGGGTTAGGGTTAGGGTTAGGATGAATGAACACCGCAAGAACAATCCAAGATTAGGGTTAGGGTTAGGGTTAGGGTTAGGGTTAGGGTTAGGGTTAGGGTTAGGGTTAGGGTTAGGATGAATGAACACCGCAAGAACAATCCAAGATAAGGGTTAGTGTTAGTGTTAGTGTTAGGGTTAGGGTTAGGGTTAGGGTTAGGGTTAGGGTTAGAGTTAGGGTTAGGGTTAGGTTTAGGATGAATGAACACCGCAAGAACAATCCAAGATTAGGGTTATGGTTAGGGTTAGGGTTAGGGTTAGGGTTAGGGTTAGGGTTAGGGTTAGGGTTAGGGTTAGGGTTAGGATGAATGAACACCGCAAGAACAATCCAAGATAAGGGTTAGTGTTAGTGTTAGTGTTAGGGTTAGGGTTAGGGTTAGGGTTAGGGTTAGGGTTAGGCTTAGGATGAATGAACACCACAAGAACAATCCAAGATTAGGGTTAGGGTTAGGGTTGGGGTTGGGGTTAGGGTTAGGGTTAGGGTTAGGGTTAGGGTTAGGGTTAGGGTTAGGGTTAGGTTTAGGATGAATGAACACCGCAAGAACAATCCAAGATTAGGGTTAGGGTTAGGGTTAGGGTTAGGGTAAGGATGAATGAACACTACAAGAACAATCCAAGATTAGGGTTAGGGTTAGGGTTAGGGTTAGGGTTAGGGTTAGGGTTAGGGTTAGGGTTAGGGTTAGGGTTAGGGTTAGGGTGAATGAACACCGCAAGAACAATCCAAGAATAGGGATAGGGTTAGGGTTAGGGTTAGGGTTAGGGTTAGGGTTAGGGTTAGGGTTAGGGTTAGGGTAAGGGTTAGGGTTGGGTTAGGGTTAGGGTTAGGGTTAGGGTGAATGAAGACTGCAAGAACAATCCAAGAATAGGGTTAGGGTTAGGGTTAGGGTTAGGGTTAGGGTTAGGGTTAGGGTTAGGGTTAGGGTTAGGGTTAGGGTTAGAGTGAATGAACCCCAGAAGAACAATCCAAGAATAGGGTTAGGGTTAGGGTTAGGGTTAGGGTTAGGGTTAGGGTTAGGGTTAGGGTTAGGGTTAGGGTTAGGGTTAGTGTTAGGGTTAGGGTGAGGGTGAGGGTGAGGGTTAGGGTTAGGGTTAGGGTTAGGGAGAATGAACACCGCAAGAACAATCCAAGATTAAGGTGAGGGTGAGGGTGAGGGTGAGGGTTAGGGTTAGGGTTAGGGTTAGGGTTAGGGTTAGGGTTAGGGTTAGGGTTAGGGTTAGGGTTAGGGTTAGGGTTAGGGTTAGGATGAATGAACACCGCAAGAACAATCCAAGATTAGGGTTAGGGTTAGGGTTAGGGTTAGGGTTAGGGTTAGGGTTAGGGTTAGGGTTAGGGTTAGGGTTAGGGTTAGGATGAATGAACACCGCAAGAACAATCCAAGATTAGGGTTAGGGTTAGGGTTAGGGTTAGGGTTAGGGTTAGGGTTAGGGTTAGGGTTAGGGTTAGGGTTAGGATGAATGAACACCGCAAGAACAATCCAAGATAAGGGTTAGTGTTAGTGTTAGTGTTAGGGTTAGGGTTAGGGTTAGGGTTAGGGTTAGAGTTAGGGTTAGGGTTAGGTTTAGGATGAATGAACACCGCAAGAACAATCCAAGATTAGGGTTATGGTTAGGGTTAGGGTTAGGGTTAGGGTTAGGGTTAGGGTTAGGGTTAGGGTTAGGGTTAGGGTTAGGGTTAGGGTTAGGGTTAGGGTTAGGATGAATGAACACTACAAGAACAATCCAAGATTAGGGTTAGGGTTAGGGTTAGGGTTAGGGTTAGGGTTAGGGTTAGGGTTAGGGTTAGGGTTAGGGTTAGGGTTAGGGTTAGGATTAGGGTTAGGGTTAGGGTGAATGAACACCGCAAGAACAATCCAAGAATAGGGATAGGGTTAGGGTTAGGGTTAGGGTTAGGGTTAGGGTTAGGGTGAATGAACACCGCAAGAACAATCCAAGAATAGGGTTAGGGTTAGGGTTAGGGTTAGGGTTAGGGTTAGGGTTAGGGTTAGAGTGAATGAACACTGCAAGAACAATCCAAGAATAGGGTTAGGGTTAGGGTTAGGGTTAGGGTTAGGGTTAGGGTTAGGGTTAGGGTTAGGGTTAGGGTTAGGGTTAGGGTTAGGGTTAGGGTTAGGGTTAGGGTTAGAGTGAATGAACCCCGGAAGAACAATCCAAGAATAGGGTTAGGGTTAGGGTTAGGGTTAGGGTT
>NW_028113124.1:410000-412500 GCF_964234715.1 Podarcis melisellensis | reverse complement strand
TTAGGGTTAGGTTTAGGATGAATGAACACCGCAAGAACAATCCAAGATTAGGGTTAGGGTTAGGGTTAGGGTTAGGGTTAGGGTTAGGGTTAGGGTTAGGGTTAGGATGAATGAACACTACAAGAACAATCCAAGATTAGGGTTAGGGTTAGGGTTAGGGTTAGGGTTAGGGTTAGGGTTAGGGTTAGGGTGAATGAACACCGCAAGAACAATCCAAGATTAGGGTTAGGGTTAGGGTTAGGGTTGGGGTTAGGGTTAGGGTTAGGGTTAGGGTTAGGGTTAGGGTTAGGGTTAGGGTTAGGGTTAGGGTTAGGGTTAGGGTTAGGGTTAGGGTTAGGATGAATGAACACCGCAAGAGCAATCCAAGATAAGGGTTAGTGTTAGTGTTAGTGTTAGTGTTAGGGTTAGGGTTAGGGTTAGGGTTAGGGTTAGGGTTAGGGTTAGGCTTAGGTTTAGGATGAATGAACACCGCAAGAACAATCCAAGATTCTGGTTAGGGTTAGGGTTAGGGTTAGGGTTAGGGTTAGGGTTAGGGTTAGGATGAATGAACACTACAAGAACAATCCAAGATTAGGGTTAGGGTTAGGGTTAGGGTTAGGGTTAGGGTTAGGGTTAGGGTTAGGGTTAGGGTTAGGGTTAGGGTTAGGATTAGGGTTAGGGTTAGGGTGAATGAACACCGCAAGAACAATCCAAGAATAGGGATAGGGTTAGGGTTAGGGTTAGGGTTAGGGTTAGGGTTAGGGTTAGGGTTAGGGTTAGGGTGAATGAACACCGCAAGAACAATCCAAGAATAGGGTTAGGGTTAGGGTTAGGGTTAGGGTTAGGGTTAGGGTTAGGGTTAGGGTTAGGGTTAGGGTTAGGGTTAGGGTTAGGGTTAGAGTGAATGAACACTGCAAGAACAATCCAAGAATAGGGTTAGGGTTAGGGTTAGGGTTAGGGTTAGGGTTAGGGTTAGGGTTAGGGTTAGGGTTAGGGTTAGGGTTAGGGTTAGAGTGAATGAACCCCGGAAGAACAATCCAAGAATAGGGTTAGGGTTAGGGTTAGGGTTAGGGTTAGGGTTAGGGTTAGGGTTAGGGTTAGGGTTAGGGTTAGGGTTAGGGTTACGGTTAGGGTTAGGATGAATGAACACCGCAAGAACAATCCAAGATTAGGGTTAGGGTTAGGGTTAGGGTTAGGGTTAGGGTTAGGGTTAGGGTTAGGGTTAGGGTTAGGGTTAGGGTTAGGGTTAGGGTGAATGAACACCGCAAGAACAATCCAAGAATAGGGATAGGGTTAGGGTTAGGGTTAGGGTTAGGGTTAGGGTTAGGGTTAGGGTTAGGGTTAGGGTGAATGAACACCGCAAGAACAATCCAAGAATAGGGTTAGGGTTAGGGTTAGGGTTAGGGTTAGGGTTAGGGTTAGGGTTAGGGTTAGAGTGAATGAACACTGCAAGAACAATCCAAGAATAGGGTTAGGGTTAGGGTTAGGGTTAGGGTTAGGGTTAGGGTTAGGGTTAGGGTTAGGGTTAGGGTTAGGGTTAGAGTGAATGAACCCCGGAAGAACAATCCAAGAATAGGGTTAGGGTTAGGGTTAGGGTTAGGGTTAGGGTTAGGGTTAGGGTTAGGGTTAGGGTTAGGGTTAGGGTTACGGTTAGGGTTAGGATGAATGAACACCGCAAGAACAATCCAAGATTAGGGTTAGGGTTAGGGTTAGGGTTAGGGTTAGGGTTAGGGTTAGGGTTAGGGTTAGGGTTAGGATGAATGAACACCGCAAGAACAATCCAAGATTAGGGTTAGGGTTAGGGTTAGGGTTAGGGTTAGGGTTAGGGTTAGGGTTAGGGTTAGGGTTAGGGTTAGGGTTAGGGTTAGGGTTAGGATGAATGAACACCGCAAGAACAATCCAAGATAAGGGTTAGTGTTAGTGTTAGTGTTAGTGTTAGTGTTAGTGTTAGTGTTAGGGTTAGGGTTAGGGTTAGGGTTAGGGTTAGGGTTAGAGTTAGGGTTAGGGTTAGGTTTAGGATGAATGAACACCGCAAGAACAATCCAAGATTAGGGTTAGGGTTAGGGTTAGGGTTAGGGTTAGGGTTAGGGTTAGGGTTAGGGTTAGGGTTAGGGTTAGGGTTAGGGTTAGGGTTAGGGTTAGGATGAATGAACACTACAAGAACAATCCAAGATTAGGGTTAGGGTTAGGGTTAGGGTTAGGGTTAGGGTGAATGAACACCGCAAGAACAATCCAAGATTAGGGTTAGGGTTAGGGTTAGGGTTGGGGTTAGGGTTAGGGTTAGGGTTAGGGTTAGGGTTAGGGTTAGGGTTAGGGTTAGGGTTAGGGTTAGGGTTAGGGTTAGGATGAATGAACACCGCAAGAACAATCCAAGATAAGGGTTAGTGTTAGTGTTAGTGTTAGGGTTAGGGTTAGGGTTAGGGTTAGGGTTAGGGTTAGGCTTAGGCTTAGGTTTAGGATGAATGAACACCGCAAGAACAATCCAAGATTAGGGTTAGGGTTAGGGTTAGGGTTAGGGTTA
>NW_028113124.1:400000-402500 GCF_964234715.1 Podarcis melisellensis | reverse complement strand
GTTAGGGTTAGGGTTAGATTTAGGATGAATGAACACCGCAAGAACAATCCAAGATTAGGGTTAGGGTTAGGGTTAGGGTTAGGGTTAGGGTGAATGAACACCGCAAGAACAATCCAAGATTAGGGTTAGGGTTAGGGTTAGGGTTAGGGTTAGGGTTAGGGTTAGGGTTAGGGTTAGGGTGAATGAACACCGCAAGAACAATCCAAGAATAGGGTTAGGGTTAGGGTTAGGGTTAGGGTTAGGGTTAGGGTTAGGGTTAGGGTTAGGGTTAGGGTTAGGGTTAGGGTTAGGATGAATGAACACCACAAGAACAATCCAAGATTAGGGTTAGGGTTAGGGTTAGGGTTGGGGTTAGGGTTGGGGTTAGGGTTAGGGTTAGGGTTAGGGTTAGGGTTAGGGTTAGGGTTAGGGTTAGGTTTAGGATGAATGAACACCGCAAGAACAATCCAAGATTAGGGTTAGGGTTAGGGTTAGGGTTAGGGTAAGGATGAATGAACACTACAAGAACAATCCAAGATTAGGGTTAGGGTTAGGGTTAGGGTTAGGGTTAGGGTTAGGGTTAGGGTTAGGGTTAGGGTTAGGGTTAGGGTTAGGGTGAATGAACACCGCAAGATCAATCCAAGAATAGGGATAGGGTTAGGGTTAGGGTTAGGGTTAGGGTTAGGGTTAGGGTTAGGGTTAGGGTTAGGGTTAGGGTTAGGGTTAGGGTAAGGGTTAGGGTTGGGTTAGGGTTAGGGTTAGTGTTAGGATGAATGAACACCGCAAGAACAATCCAAGAATAGGGTTAGGGTTAGGGTTAGGGTTAGGGTTAGGGTTAGGGTTAGGGTTAGGGTTAGGGTTAGGGTTAGGGTTAGGGTTAGGGTTAGAGTGAATGAACACCGGAAGAACAATCCAAGAATAGGGTTAGGGTTAGGGTTAGGGTTAGGGTTAGGGTTAGGGTTAGGGTTAGGGTTAGGGTTAGGGTTAGGGTTAGGGTGAATGAACACCGCAAGAACAATCCAAGAATAGGGTTAGGGTTAGGGTTAGGGTTAGGGTTAGGGTTAGGGTTAGGGTTAGGGTTAGGGTTAGGGTTAGGGTTAGGGTTAGGATGAATGAACACCGCAAGACCAATCCAAGATTAGGGTTAGGGTTAGGGTTAGGGTTAGGGTTAGGGTTAGGGTTAGGGTTAGGGTTAGGGTTAGGGTTAGGGTTAGGGTTAGGGTTAGGATGAATGAACACCGCAAGAACAATCCAAGATAAGGGTTAGTGTTAGTGTTAGTGTTAGTGTTAGTGTTAGGGTTAGGGTTAGGGTTAGGGTTAGGGTTAGGGTTAGGGTTAGGGTTAGGATGAATGAACACCGCAAGAACAATCCAAGATTAGGGTTAGGGTTAGGGTTAGGGTTAGGGTTAGGGTTAGGGTTAGGGTTAGGGTTAGGGTTAGGGTTAGGGTTAGGGTTAGGGTTAGGGTTAGGGTTAGGGTTAGGGTTAAGGTTAGGATGAATGAACACCACAAGAACAATCCAAGATTAGGGTTAGGGTTAGGGTTAGATTTGGGGTTGGGGTTGGGGTTAGGGTTAGGGTTAGGGTTAGGTTTAGGGTGAATGAACACCGCAAGAACAATCCTAGAATAGGGTTAGGGTTAGGGTTAGGGTTAGGGTTAGGGTTAGGGTTAGGGTTAGGATGAATGAACACCACAAGAACAATCCAAGATTAGGGTTAGGGTTAGGGTTAGGGTTGGGGTTAGGGTTGGGGTTAGGGTTAGGGTTAGGGTTAGGGTTAGGGTTAGGGTTAGGGTTAGGGTTAGGGTTAGGATGAATGAACACCGCAAGAACAATCCAAGATTAGGGTTAGGGTTAGGGTTAGGGTTAGGGTAAGGATGAATGAACACTACAAGAACAATCCAAGATTAGGGTTAGGGTTAGGGTTAGGGTTAGGGTTAGGGTTAGGGTTAGGGTTAGGGTTAGTGTTAGGGTGAGGGTGAGGGTGAGGGTTAGGGTTAGGGTGAATGAACACCGCAAGAACAATCCAAGATAAGGGTTAGTGTTAGTGTTAGAGTTAGTGTTAGTGTTAGGGTTAGGGTTAGGGTTAGGGTTAGGGTTAGGGTTAGGGTTAGGGTTAGGGTTAGGATGAATGAACACCGCAAGAACAATCCAAGATTAGGGTTAGGGTTAGGGTTAGGGTTAGGGTTAGGGTTAGGGTTAGGGTTAGGGTTAAGGTTAGGATGAATGAACACCACAAGAACAATCCAAGATTAGGGTTAGGGTTAGGGTTAGATTTGGGGTTGGGGTTGGGGTTAGGGTTAGGGTTAGGGTTAGGTTTAGGGTGAATGAACACCGCAAGAACAATCCTAGAATAGGGTTAGGGTTAGGGTTAGGGTTAGGGTTAGGGTTAGGGTTAGGATGAATGAACACCACAAGAACAATCCAAGATTAGGGTTAGGGTTAGGGTTAGGGTTGGGGTTAGGGTTGGGGTTAGGGTTAGGGTTAGGGTTAGGGTTAGGGTTAGGGTTAGGGTTAGGGTTA
>NW_028113124.1:372500-375000 GCF_964234715.1 Podarcis melisellensis | reverse complement strand
ACACCGCAAGAACAATCCAAGAATAGGGTTAGGGTTAGGGTTAGGGTTAGGGTTAGGGTTAGGGTTAGGGTTAGGGTTAGGGTTAGGGTTAGGGTTAGGGTTAGGGTTAGGGTTAGGGTTAAGGTTAGGATGAATGAACACCACAAGAACAATCCAAGATTAGGGTTAGGGTTAGGGTTAGGGTTGGGGTTAGGGTTAGGGTTAGGGTTAGGGTTAGGGTTAGGGTTAGGATTAATGAACACTACAAGAACAATCCAAGATTAGGGTTAGGGTTAGGGTTAGGGTTAGGGTTAGGGTTAGGGTTAGGGTTAGGGTTAGGGTTAGGGTTAGGGTTAGGATGAATGAACACCGCAAGAACAATCCAAGATAAGGGTTAGTGTTAGTGTTAGTGTTAGGGTTAGGGTTAGGGTTAGGGTTAGGGTTAGGGTTAGGGTTAGGGTTAGGGTTAGGGTAAGGGTTAGGTTTAGGTTTAGGACGAATGAACACCGCAAGAACCATCCAAGATTAGGGTTAGGGTTAGGGTTAGGGTTAGGGTTAGGGTTAGGGTTAGGGTTAGGGTTAGGGTTAGGGTTAGGGTTAGGGTTAGGATGAATGAACACCACAAGAACAATCCAAGATTAGGGTTAGGGTTAGGGTTAGGGTGAATGAACACCGCAAGAACAATCCAAGAATAGGGTTAGGGTTAGGGTTAGGGTTAGGGTTAGGGTTAGGGTTAGGGTTAGGGTTAGGATGAATGAACACCACAAGAACAATCCAAGATTAGGGTTAGGGTTAGGGTAAGGGTTGGGGTTAGGGTTAGGGTTGGGGTTAGGGTTAGGGTTAGGGTTAGGGTTAGGGTTAGGGTTAGGGTTAGGTTTAGGATGAATGAACACCGCAAGAACAATCCAAGATTAGGATTAGGGTTAGGGTTAGGGTTAGGGTTAGGGTTAGGGTTAGGGTTAGGGTTAGGGTTAGGGTTAGGGTTAGGGTTAGGATGAATGAACACTACAAGAACAATCCAAGATTAGGGTTAGGGTTAGGGTTAGGGTTAGGGTTAGGGTTAGGGTTAGGGTTAGGATGAGTGAACACCACAAGAACAATCCAGGATTAGGGTAAGGGTTAGGGTTAGGGTTAGGGTTAGGGTTGGGGTTAGGGTTAGGGTTAGGGTTAGGGTTAGGGTTAGGGTTAGGGTTAGGGTTAGGGTGAATGAACACAGCAAGAACAATCCAAGATTAGAGTTAGGGTTAGGGTTAGGGTTAGGGTTAGGGTTAGGGTTAGGGTTAGGATTAGGGTTAGGGTTAGGGTTAGGGTTAGGGTTAGGGTTAGGGTGAATGAACACCACAAGAACAATCCAAGAATAGGGTTAGGGTTAGGGTTAGGGTTAGGGTTAGGGTTAGGGTTAGAGTGAATGAACACCGGAAGAACAATCCAAGAATAGGGTTAGGGTTAGGGTTAGGGTTAGGGTTAGGGTTAGGGTTAGGGTTAGGGTTAGGGTTAGGGTTAGGGTTAGAGTTAGAGTTAGAGTTAGGGTTAGGGTTAGGTTTAGGATGAATGAACACCGCAAGAACAATCCAAGATTAGGGTTAGGGTTAGGGTTAGGGTTAGGGTTAGGATGAATGAACACTACAAGAACAATCCAAGATTAGGGTTAGGGTTAGGGTTAGGGTTAGGGTTAGGGTTAGGGTTAGGGTTAGGGTTAGGGTTAGGGTTAGGGTTAGGGTTAGGATGAATGAACACCGCAAGAACAATCCAAGATAAGGGTTAGTGTTAGTGTTACTGTTAGTGTTAGGGTTAGGGTTAGGGTTAGGGTTAGGGTTAGGGTAAGGGTTAGGGTTAGGGTTAGGGTTAGGGTTAGGGTTAGGGTTAGGGTTAGGGTTAGGATGAATGAACACCACAAGAACAATCCAAGATTAGGGTTAGGGTTAGGGTTAGGGTGAATGAACACCGCAAGAACAATCCAAGAATAGGGTTAGGGTTAGGGTTAGGGTTAGGGTTAGGGTTAGGGTTAGGGTTAGGGTTAGGGTTAGGGTTAGGGTTAGGATGAATGAACACCACAAGAACAATCCAAGATTAGGGTTAGGGTTAGGGTAAGGGTTGGGGTTAGGGTTAGGGTTGGGGTTAGGGTTAGGGTTAGGGTTAGGGTTAGGGTTAGGGTTAGGGTTAGGGTTAGGGTTAGGGTTAGGTTTAGGATGAATGAACACCGCAAGAACAATCCAAGATTAGGGTTAGGGTTAGGGTTAGGGTTAGGGTTAGGGTTAGGGTTAGGGTTAGGGTTAGGGTTAGGATGAATGAACACTACAAGAACAATCCAAGATTAGGGTTAGGGTTAGGGTTAGGGTTAGGGTTAGGGTTAGGGTTAGGGTTAGGGTTAGGGTTAGGGTTAGGGTTAGGATGAGTGAACACCACAAGAACAATCCAGGATTAGGGTAAGGGTTAGGGTTAGGGTGAGGGTTGGGGTTAGGGTTAGGGTTAGGGTTAGGGTTAGGGTTAGGGTTAGGGTTAGGGTTAGGGTTAGGATGAA
>NW_028113124.1:360000-362500 GCF_964234715.1 Podarcis melisellensis | reverse complement strand
GGGTTAGGGTTAGGGTTAGGGTTAGGGTTAGGGTTAGGGTTAGGGTTAGGGTGAATGAACACAGCAAGAACAATCCAAGATTAGAGTTAGGGTTAGGGTTAGGGTTAGGGTTAGGGTTAGGGTTAGGATTAGGGTTAGGGTTAGGGTTAGGGTTAGGGTTAGGGTGAATGAACACCGCAAGAACAATCCAAGATTAGGGTTAGGGTTAGGGTTAGGGTTAGGGTTAGGGTTAGGGTTAGGGTTAGGGTTAGGGTTAGGGTTAGGGTTAGGGTTAGGATTAATGAACATTACAAGAACAATCCAAGATTAGGGTTAGGGTTAGGGTTAGGGTTAGGGTTAGGGTTAGGGTTAGGGTTAGGGTTAGGGTTAGGGTTAGGGTTAGGGTTAGGGTTAGGGTTAGGATGAATGAACACCGCAAGAACAATCCAAGATAAGGGTTAGTGTTAGTGTTAGTGTTAGGGTTAGGGTTAGGGTTAGGGTTAGGGTTAGGGTTAGGGTTAGGGTTAGGGTTAGGGTTAGGGTTAGGGTAAGGGTTAGGTTTAGGTTTAGGACGAATGAACACCGCAAGAACCATCCAAGATTAGGGTTAGGGTTAGGGTTAGGGTTAGGGTTAGGGTTAGGGTTAGGGTTAGGGTTAGGGTTAGGGTTAGGGTTAGGGTTAGGATGAATGAACACCACAAGAACAATCCAAGATTAGGGTTAGGGTTAGGGTTAGGGTGAATGAACACCGCAAGAACAATCCAAGAATAGGGTTAGGGTTAGGGTTAGGGTTAGGGTTAGGGTTAGGGTTAGGGTTAGGGTTAGGGTTAGGGTTAGGGTTAGGGTTAGGGTTAGGGTTAGGGTTAGGATGAATGAACACCACAAGAACAATCCAAGATTAGGGTTAGGGTTAGGGTAAGGGTTGGGGTTAGGGTTAGGGTTGGGGTTAGGGTTAGGGTTAGGGTTAGGGTTAGGGTTAGGGTTAGGGTTAGGGTTAGGGTTAGGGTTAGGTTTAGGATGAATGAACACCGCAAGAACAATCCAAGATTAGGATTAGGGTTAGGGTTAGGGTTAGGGTTAGGGTTAGGGTTAGGGTTAGGGTTAGGGTTAGGGTTAGGGTTAGGGTTAGGATGAATGAACACTACAAGAACAATCCAAGATTAGGGTTAGGGTTAGGGTTAGGGTTAGGGTTAGGGTTAGGGTTAGGATGAGTGAACACCACAAGAACAATCCAGGATTAGGGTAAGGGTTAGGGTTAGGGTTAGGGTTAGGGTTGGGGTTAGGGTTAGGGTTAGGGTTAGGGTTAGGGTTAGGGTTAGGGTTAGGGTTAGGGTTAGGGTTAGGGTTAGGGTGAATGAACACAGCAAGAACAATCCAAGATTAGAGTTAGGGTTAGGGTTAGGGTTAGGGTTAGGGTTAGGGTTAGGATTAGGGTTAGGGTTAGGGTTAGGGTTAGGGTTAGGGTGAATGAACACCACAAGAACAATCCAAGAATAGGGTTAGGGTTAGGGTTAGGGTTAGGGTTAGGGTTAGGGTTAGGGTTAGAGTGAATGAACACCGGAAGAACAATCCAAGAATAGGGTTAGGGTTAGGGTTAGGGTTAGGGTTAGGGTTAGGGTTAGGGTTAGGGTTAGGGTTAGGGTTAGGGTTAGGGTTAGGGTTAGAGTTAGAGTTAGAGTTAGGGTTAGGGTTAGGTTTAGGATGAATGAACACCGCAAGAACAATCCAAGATTAGGGTTAGGGTTAGGGTTAGGGTTAGGGTTAGGATGAATGAACACTACAAGAACAATCAAAGATTAGGGTTAGGGTTAGGGTTAGGGTTAGGGTTAGGGTTAGGGTTAGGGTTAGGGTTAGGGTTAGGGTTAGGGTTAGGGTTAGGGTTAGGATGAATGAACACCGCAAGAACAATCCAAGATAAGGGTTAGTGTTAGTGTTACTGTTAGTGTTAGGGTTAGGGTTAGGGTTAGGGTTAGGGTTAGGGTAAGGGTTAGGGTTAGGGTTAGGGTTAGGGTTAGGGTTAGGGTTAGGGTTAGGGTTAGGGTTAGGATGAATGAACACCACAAGAACAATCCAAGATTAGGGTTAGGGTTAGGGTTAGGGTGAATGAACACCGCAAGAACAATCCAAGAATAGGGTTAGGGTTAGGGTTAGGGTTAGGGTTAGGGTTAGGGTTAGGGTTAGGGTTAGGGTTAGGGTTAGGGTTAGGGTTAGGGTTAGGATGAATGAACACCACAAGAACAATCCAAGATTAGGGTTAGGGTTAGGGTAAGGGTTGGGGTTAGGGTTAGGGTTGGGGTTAGGGTTAGGGTTAGGGTTAGGGTTAGGGTTAGGGTTAGGGTTAGGGTTAGGGTTAGGGTTAGGGTTAGGGTTAGGTTTAGGATGAATGAACACCGCAAGAACAATCCAAGATTAGGGTTAGGGTTAGGGTTAGGGTTAGGGTTAGGGTTAGGGTTAGGGTTAGGATGAATGAACACTACAAGAACAATCCAAGATTAGGGTTAGGGTTAGGGTTAGGGTTAGG
>NW_028113124.1:347500-350000 GCF_964234715.1 Podarcis melisellensis | reverse complement strand
TAGGGTTAGGGTTAGGGTTAGGGTTAGGGTTAGAGTGAATGAACACCGGAAGAACAATCCAAGAATAGGGTTAGGGTTAGGGTTAGGGTTAGGGTTAGGGTTAGGGTTAGGGTTAGGGTTAGGGTTAGGGTTAGGGTTAGGGTTAGGGTTAGGGTTAGGATTAGGGTTAGGGTTAGAGTTAGGGTTAGGGTTAGGGTGAATGAACACCGCAAGAACAATCCAAGATTAGGGTTAGGGTTAGGGTTAGGGTTAGGGTTAGGGTTAGGGTTAGGGTTAGGGTTAGGGTTAGGGTTAGGGTTAGGGTGAATGAACACCGCAAGAACAATCCAAGAATAGTGTTAGGGTTAGGGTTAGGGTTAGGGTTAGGGTTAGGGTTAGGGTTAGGGTTAGGGTTAGGGTTAGGGTTAGGGTTAGGATGAATGAACACCGCAAGAACAATCCAAGATTAGGGTTAGGGTTAGGGTTAGGGTTAGGGTAAGGGTTAAGGTTAGGGTTAGGGTTAGGGTTAGGGTTAGGGTTAGGGTGAATGAACACCGCAAGAACAATCCAAGAATAGTGTTAGGGTTAGGGTTAGGGTTAGGGTTAGGGTTAGGGTTAGGGTTAGGGTTAGGGTTAGGGTTAGGGTTAGGGTTAGGATGAATGAACACCGCAAGAACAATCCAAGATTAGGGTTAGGGTTAGGGTTAGGGTTAGGGTTAGGGTTAGGGTTAGGGTTAGGGTTAGGGTTAGGGTTAGGGTTAGGGTTAGGGTTAGGGTTAGAGTTAGGGTTAGGATGAATGAACACCGCAACAACAATCCAAGATAAGGGTTAGTGTTAGTGTTAGTGTTAGTGTTAGGGTTAGGGTTAGGGTTAGGGTTAGGGTTAGGGTTAGGGTTAGGGTTAGGGTAAGGGTTAGGTTTAGGATGAATGAACACCGCAAGAACAATCCAAGATTAGGGTTAGGGTTAGGGTTAGGGTTAGGGTTAGGGTTAGGGTTAGGGTTAGGGTTAGGGTTAGGATGAATGAACACCACAAGAACAATCCAAGATTAGGGTTAGGGTTAGGGTTAGGGTTAGGGTTAGGGTTAGGGTTAGGGTTAGGGTTAGGGTTAGGGTTAGGGTTAGGGTTAGGGTTAGGGTGAATGAACACCGCAAGAACAATCCAAGAATAGGGTTAGGGTTAGGGTTAGGGTTAGGGTTAGGGTTAGGGTTAGGGTTAGGATTAGGGTTAGTGTTAGGGTTAGGGTTAGGGTTAGGGTTAGGGTTAGGGTTAGGGTGAATGAACACCACAAGAACAATCCAAGAATAGGGTTAGGGTTAGGGTTAGGGTTAGGGTTAGGGTTAGGGTTAGGGTTAGGGTTAGGGTTAGGGTTAGGGTTAGGGTTAGAGTGAATGAATACCGGAAGAACAATCCAAGAATAGGGTTAGGGTTAGGGTTAGGGTTAGGGTTAGGGTTAGGGTTAGGGTTAGGGTTAGGGTTAGGGTTAGGGTTAGGATTAGGGTTAGGGTTAGAGTTAGGGTTAGGGTTAGGGTTAGGGTGAATGAACACCGCAAGAACAACCCAAGATTAGGGTTAGGGTTAGGGTTAGGGTTAGGGTTAGGGTTAGGGTTAGGGTTAGGGTTAGGGTTAGGGTTAGGGTTAGAGTTAGAGTTAGAGTTAGAGTTAGAGTTAGGGTTAGGGTTAGGTTTAGGATGAATGAACATCGCAAGAACAATCCAAGATTAGGGTTAGGGTTAGGGTTAGGGTTAGGGTTAGGATGAATGAACACTACAAGAACAATCCAAGATTAGGGTTAGGGTTAGGGTTAGGGTTAGGGTTAGGGTTAGGGTTAGGGTTAGGGTTAGGGTTAGGGTTAGGGTTAGGTTGAATGAACACCGCAAGAACAATCCAAGATAAGGGTTAGTGTTAGTGTTAGGGTTAGGGTTAGGGTTAGGGTTAGGGTTAGGGTTAGGGTTAGGGTTAGGGTTAGGGTTAGGGTTAGGGTAAGGGTTAGGGTTAGGGTTAGGGTTAGGGTTAGGGTTAGGGTTAGGGTTAGGGTTAGGGTTAGGGTTAGGGTTAGGATGAATGAACACCACAAGAACAATCCAAGATTAGGGTTAGGGTTAGGGTTAGGGTTAATGAACACCGCAAGAACAATCCAAGAATAGGGTTAGGGTTAGGGTTAGGGTTAGGGTTAGGGTTAGGGTTAGGGTTAGGGTTACGATGAATGAACACCACAAGAACAATCCAAGATTAGGGTTAGGGTTAGGGTAAGGGTTGGGGTTAGGGTTAGGGTTGGGGTTAGGGTTAGGGTTAGGGTTAGGGTTAGGGTTAGGGTTAGGGTTAGGGTTAGGGTTAGGGTTAGGGTTAGGGTTAGGGTTAGGGTTAGGGTTAGGTTTAGGATGAATGAACACCGCAAGAACAATCCAAGATTAGGGTTAGGGTTAGGGTTAGGGTTAGGGTTAGGGTTAGGGTTAGGGTTAGGGTTAGGGTTAGGGTTAGGGTTAGGGTTAGGGTGAATGAACACTACAAGAACAATCC
>NW_028113124.1:285000-292500 GCF_964234715.1 Podarcis melisellensis | reverse complement strand
AGGGTTAGGGTTAGGGTGAATGAACACCGCAAGAACAATCCAAGATTAGGGTTAGGGTTAGGGTTAGGGTTAGGGTTAGGGTTAGGATGAATGAACACCACAAGAACAATCCAAGATTAGGGTTAGGGTTAGGGTTAGGGTTAGGGTTAGGGTGAATGAACAACGCAAGAACATACCAAGATTAGGGTTAGGGTTAGGGTTAGGGTTAGGGTTAGGGTTAGGGTTAGGGTTAGGGTTAGGGTTAGGGTTAGGGTTAGGGTTAGGGTTAGGGTCAGGGTGAATGAACAACGCAAGAACATACCAAGATTAGGGTTAGGGTTAGGGTTAGGGTTAGGGTTAGGGTTAGGGTTAGGGTTAGGGTTAGGGTTAGGGTTAGGGTGAATGAACACCGCAAGAACAATCCAAGATTAGGGTTAGGGTTAGGGTTAGGGTTAGGGTTAGGGTTAGGGTTAGGGTTAGGATTAGGGTTAGGGTTAGGGTTAGGGTTAGGGTTAGGATGAATGAACACTACAAGAACAATCCAAGATTAGGGTTAGGGTTAGGGTTAGGGTTAGGGTTAGTGTGAATGAACACCGCAAGAACAATCCAAGATTAGGGTTAGGGTTAGGGTTAGGGTTAGGGTTAGGCTTAGGGTTAGGGTTAGGGTTAGGGTTAGGGTTAGGGTTAGGGTTAGGATGAATGAACACCACAAGAACAATCCAAGATAAGGGTTAGTGTTAGTGTTAGGGTTAGTGTTAGGGTTAGGGTTAGGGTGAATGAACACCGCAAGAACAATCCAAGAATAGGGTTAGGGTTAGGGTTAGGGTTAGGGTTAGGGTTAGGGTTAGGGTTAGGGTTAGGGTTAGGGTTAGGTTTAGGGGTAGGGTTAGGGTTAGGGTTAGGATGAATGAACACCACAAGAACAATCCAAGATTAGGGTTAGGGTTAGGGTTAGGGTTAGGGTTAGGGTTAGGGTTAGGGTTGGGGTTGGGGTTAGGGTTAGGGTTAGGGTTAGGGTTAGGGTTAGGGTTAGGGTTAGGGTTAGGGTTAGGATGAATGAACACCGCAAGAACAATCCAAGATAAGGGTTAGTGTTAGTGTTAGTGTTAGTGTTAGTGTTAGGGTTAGGGTTAGGGTTAGGGTTAGGGTTAGGGTTAGGGTTAGGTTTAGGATGAATGAACACCGCAAGAACAATCCAAGACTAGGGTTAGGGTTAGGGTTAGGGTTAGGGTTAGGGTTAGGGTTAGGGTTAGGGTTAGGGTTAGGGTTAGGGTTAGGATGAATGAACACTACAAGAACAATCCAAGATTAGGGTTAGGGTTAGGGTTAGGGTTAGGGTTAGGGTTAGGGTTAGGGTTAGGGTGAATGAACACCGCAAGAACAATCCAAGAATAGGGATAGGGTTAGGGTTAGGGTTAGGGTTAGGGTTAGGGTTAGGGTTAGGGTTAGGGTGAATGAACACCGCAAGAACAATCCAAGAATAGGGTTAGGGTTAGGGTTAGGGTTAGGGTTAGGGTTAGGGTTAGGGTTAGGGTTAGGGTTAGGGTTAGAGTGAATGAACACCGGAAGAACAATCCAAGAATAGGGTTAGGGTTAGGGTTAGGGTTAGGGTTAGGGTTAGGGTTAGGGTTAGGGTTAGGGTTAGGGTTAGAGTTAGGGTTAGGGTTAGGGTTAGGATGAATGAACACTACAAGAACAATCCAAGATTAGGGTTAGGGTTAGGGTTAGGGTTAGGGTTAGGGTTAGGGTTAGGGTTAGGGTTAGGGTTAGGGTGAATGAACACCGCAAGAACAATCCAAGATTAGGGTTAGGGTTAGGGTTAGGGTTAGGGTTAGGGTTAGGGTTAGGGTTAGGGTTAGGGTGAATGAACACCGCAAGAGCAATCCAAGATTAGGGTTAGGGTAAGGGTAAGGGTTAGGGTTAGGGTTAGGGTTAGGGTTAGGGTTAGTTTTAGGGTTAGGGTTAGGGTTAGGGTTAGGGTTAGGGTAAGGGTTAGGGTTAGGATGAATGAACACCGCAAGAACAATCCAAGATTAGGGTTAGTGTTAGGTTTAGGGTTAGGGTTAGGGTGAATGAACACCGCAAGAACAATCCAAGATTAGGGTTAGGGTTAGGGTTAGGGTTAGGGTTAGGGTTAGGGTTAGGGTTAGGGTTAGGGTTAGGGTTAGGGTTAGGGTTAGGGTTAGGGTTAGGGTTAGGGTTGGGGTTAGGATGAATGAACACCACAAGAACAATCCAAGATTGGGGTTAGGGTTAGGGTTAGGGTTAGGGTTAGGGTTAGGGTTAGGGTGAATGAACACCGCAAGAACAATCCAAGAATAGGGTTAGGGTTAGGGTTAGGGTTAGGGTTAGGGTTAGGGTTAGGGTTAGTGTTAGGGTTAGGGTTAGGGTGAATGAACACCGCAAGAACAATCCAAGAATAGGGTTAGGGTTAGGGTTAGGGTTAGGGTTAGGATGAATGAACACCACAAGAACAATCCAAGATTAGGGTTAGGGTTAGGGTTAGGGTTAGGGTTAGGATGAATGAACACCGCAAGAACAATCCAATATAAGGGTTAGTGTTAGTGTTAGTGTTAGTGTTAGTGTTAGTGTTAGGGTTAGGGTTAGTGTTAGGGTTAGGGTTAGGGTTAGGGTTAGGGTTAGGGTTAGGGTTGGGGTTAGGGTTAGGGTTAGGGTTAGGGTTAGGGTTAGGGTTAGGGTTAGGGTTAGGGTTAGGATGAATGAACACCGCAAGAACAATCCAAGATAAGGGTTAGTGTTAGTGTTAGTGTTAGTGTTAGGGTTAGGGTTAGGGTTAGGGTTAGGGTTAGGGTTAGGGTTAGGGTTAGGGTTAGGGTTAGGGTTAGGGTTAGGATGAATGAACACCGCAAGAACAATCCAAGACTAGGGTTAGGGTTAGGGTTAGGGTTAGGGTTAGGGTTAGGATGAATGAACACTACAAGAACAATCCAAGATTAGGGTTAGGGTTAGGGTTAGGGTTAGGGTTAGGGTTAGGGTTAGGGTTAGGGTTAGGGTTAGGGTTAGGGTTAGGGTTAGGGTTAGGGTGAATGAACACCGCAAGAACAATCCAAGAATAGGGATAGGGTTAGGGTTAGGGTTAGGGTTAGGGTTAGGGTTAGGGTTAGGGTTAGGGTTAGGGTTAGGGTTAGGGTGAATGAACACCGGAAGAACAATCCAAGAATAGGGTTAGGGTTAGGGTTAGGGTTAGGGTTAGGGTTAGGGTTAGGGTTAGGGTTAGGGTTAGGGTTAGGGTTAGGGTTAGGGTTAGAGTGAATGAACACCGGAAGAACAATCCAAGAATAGGGTTAGGGTTAGGGTTAGGGTTAGGGTTAGGGTTAGGGTTAGGGTTAGGGTTAGGGTTAGGGTTAGGGTTAGGGTTAGAGTTAGGGTTAGGGTTAGGGTTAGGATGAATGAACACTACAAGAACAATCCAAGATTAGGGTTAGGGTTAGGGTTAGGGTTAGGGTTAGGGTTAGGATTAGGGTTAGGGTTAGGGTTAGGGTTAGGGTTAGGGTTAGGGTTAGGGTGAATGAACACCGCAAGAACAATCCAAGATTAGGGTTAGGGTTAGGGTTAGGGTTAGGGTTAGGGTTAGGGTTAGGGTTAGGGTGAATGAACACCGCAAGAGCAATCCAAGATTAGGGTTAGGGTAAGGGTAAGGGTTAGGGTTAGGGTTAGGGTTAGGGTTAGGGTTAGGGTTAGGGTTAGTTTTAGGGTTAGGGTTAGGGTTAGGGTTAGGGTTAGGGTTAGGGTTAGGGTTAGGATGAATGAACACCGCAAGAACAATCCAAGATTAGGGTTAGTGTTAGGTTTAGGGTTAGGGTTAGGGTGAATGAACACCGCAAGAACAATCCAAGATTAGGGTTAGGGTTAGGGTTAGGGTTAGGGTTAGGGTTAGGGTTAGGGTTAGGGTTAGGGTTAGGGTTAGGGTTAGGGTTAGGGTTAGGGTTAGGATGAATGAACACCACAAGAACAATCCAAGATTGGGGTTAGGGTTAGGGTTAGGGTTAGGGTTAGGGTTAGGGTTAGGGTTTGGCTTAGGGTTAGGTTTAGGTTTAGGATGAATGAACACCGCAAGAACAATCCACGATTAGGGTTAGGGTTTGGGTTAGGGTTAGGGTTAGGGTTAGGGTTAGGGTTAGGGTTAGGGTTAGGGTTAGGATGAATGAACACTACAAGAACAATCCAAGATTAGGGTTAGGGTTAGGGTTAGGGTTAGGGTGAATGAACACCGCAAGAACAATCCAAGATTAGGGTTAGGGTTAGGGTTAGGGTTAGGGTTAGGGTTAGGGTTAGGGTTAGGGTTAGGGTTAGGGTTAGGGTTAGGGTTAGGATGAATGAACACCACAAGAACAATCCAAGATTAGGGTTACGGTTAGGGTTAGGGTTAGGGTTAGGGTTAGGGTTAGGGTTAGGGTGAATGAACACCGCAAGAACAATCCAAGAATAGGGTTAGGGTTAGGGTTAGGGTTAGGGTTAGGGTTAGGGTTAGGGTTAGGGTTAGGGTTAGGGTTAGGATTAGTGTTAGGGTTGGGGTTAGGGTTAGGGTTAGGGTTAGGGTTAGGGTTAGGGTTAGGGTTAGGGTTAGGGTTAGGGTTAGGGTGAATGAACACCGCAAGAACAATCCAAGAATAGGGTTAGGGTTAGGGTTAGGGTTAGGGTTAGGGTTAGGGTTAGGGTTAGGGTTAGGGTTAGGGTTAGGGTTAGGGTTAGGGTTAGGATGAATGAACACCACAAGAACAATCCAAGGTTAGGGTTAGGGTTAGGGTTAGGGTTAGGGTTAGGGTTAGGGTTAGGGTTAGGGTTAGGGTTAGGGTTAGGGTTAGGATGAATGAACACCGCAAGAACAATCCAAGATAAGGGTTAGTGTTAGTGTTAGTGTTAGTGTTAGTGTTAGGGTTAGGGTTAGGGTTAGGGTTAGGGTTAGGGTTAGGGTTAGGGTTAGGGTTAGGATGAATGAACACCGCAAGAACAATCCAAGATTAGGGTTAGGGCTAGGGTTAGGGTTAGGGTTAGGGTTAGGGTTAGGGTTAGGGTTAGGGTTAGGGTTAGGGTTAGGGTTAGGATGAATGAACACTACAAGAACAATCCAAGATTAGGGTTAGGGTTAGGGTTAGGGTTAGGGTTAGGGTTAGGGTGAATGAACACCGCAAGAACAATCCAAGATTAGGGTTAGGGTTAGGGTTAGGGTTAGGGTTAGGGTTAGGGTTAGGGTTAGGGTTAGGGTTAGGATGAATGAACACCACAAGAACAATCCAAGATTAGGGTTAGGGTTAGGGTTAGGGTTAGGGTTAGGGTTAGGGTTAGGGTTAGGGTTAGGGTTAGGGTTAGGGTTAGGGTTAGGGTGAATGAACACCGCAAGAACAATCCAAGAATAGGGTTAGGGTTAGGGTTAGGGTTAGGGTTAGGGTTAGGATTAGGGTTAGGGTTGGGGTTAGGGTTAGGGTTAGGGTTAGGGTTAGGGTTAGGGTTAGGGTTAGGGTGAATGAACACCGCAAGAACAATCCAAGAATAGGGTTAGGGTTAGGGTTAGGGTTAGGGTTAGGGTTAGGGTTAGGGTTAGGGTTAGGGTTAGGGTTAGGGTTAGGATGAATGAACACCACAAGAACAATCCAAGGTTAGGGTTAGGGTTGGGGTTAGGGTTAGGGTTAGGGTTAGGGTTAGGGTTAGGGTTAGGATGAATGAACACCGCAAGAACAATCCAAGATAAGGGTTAGTGTTAGTGTTAGTGTTAGTGTTAGTGTTAGTGTTAGTGTTAGGGTTAGTGTTAGGGTTAGGGTTAGGGTTAGGGTTAGGGTTAGGGTTAGGGTTAGGTTTAGGTTTAGGATGAATGAACACCGCAAGAACAATCCACGATTAGGGTTAGGGTTAGGGTTAGGGTTAGGGTTAGGGTTAGGGTGAATGAACACCGCAAGAACAATCCAAGATTAGGGTTAGGGTTAGGGTTAGGGTTAGGGTTAGGGTTAGGGTTAGGGTTAGGGATAGGGTTAGCGTTAGGGTTAGGATGAATGAACACCACAAGAACAATCCAAGATTAGGGTTAGGGTTAGGGTTAGGGTTAGGGTTAGGGTTAGGGTTAGGGTTAGGGTTAGGGTTAGGGTTAGGGTTAGGGAGAATGAACACCGCAAGAACAATCCAAGTATAGGGTTAGGGTTAGGGTTAGGGTTAGGGTTAGGGTTAGGGTTAGGGTTAGGGTTAGAGTAAGGGTTAGGGTTAGGGTTAGGTTTAGGATGAATGAACACCGCAAGAACAATCCAAGATTAGGGTTAGGGTTAGGGTTAGGGTTAGGGTTAGGGTGAATGAACACCGCAAGAGCAATCCAAGATTAGGGTTAGGGTAAGGGTTAGGGTTAGGGTTAGGGTTAGGGTTAGGGTTAGTTTTAGGGTTAGGGTTAGGGTTAGGGTTAGGGTTGGGGTTAGGGTTAGGGTTAGGGTTAGGGTTAGGGTTAGGGTTAGGGTTAGGGTTAGGGTTAGGGTTAGGGTTAGGGTTAGGGTTAGGGTTAGGGTTAGGGTTAGGATGAATGAACACCGCAAGAACAATCCAAGATTAGGGTTAGGGTTAGGGTTAGGGTTAGGGTTAGGGTTAGGGTTAGGGTTAGGGTTAGGGATGAATGAACACTACAAGAACAATCCAAGATTAGGGTTAGGGTTAGGGTTAGGGTTAGGGTGAATGAACACCGCAAGAACAGTCCAAGATTAGGGTTAGGGTTAGGGTTAGGGTTAGGATGAATGAACACCACAAGAACAATCCAGGAATAGGGTTAGGGTTAGGGTTAGGGTTAGGGTTAGGGTTAGGGTTAGGGTTAGGGTTAGGGTTAGGGTTAGGGTGAATGAACACCACAAGAACAATCCAAGATTAGGGTTAGGGTTAGGGTTAGGGTTAGGGTTAGGTTTGGGGTTAGGGTTAGGGTTAGGGTTAGGGTTAGGGTTAGGGTTAGGGTTAGGATGAATGAACACCACAAGAACAATCCAAGATTAGGGTTAGGGTTGTTAGGGTTAGGGTTAGGGTTAGGGTTAGGGTTAGGGTTAGGGTTTGGGTTAGGGTTAGGGTGAATGAACAACGCAAGAACAATCCAAGATTAGGGTTAGGGTTAGGGTTAGGGTTAGGGTTAGGGTTAGGGTTAGGGTTAGGGTTAGGGTTAATGAACACCGCAAGAACAATCCAAGATTAGGGTTAGGGTTAGGGTTAGGGTTAGGGTTAGGGTTAGGGTTAGGGTTAGGGTTAGGGTTAGGGTTAGGGTTAGGGTGAATGAACACCGCAAGAACAATCCAAGAATAGGGTTAGGGTTAGGGTTAGGGTTAGGGTTAGGATGAATGAACACCACAAGAACAATCCAAGATTAGGGTTAGGGTTAGGGTTAGGGTTAGGGTTAGGATGAATGAACACCGCAAGAACAATCCAATATAAGGGTTAGTGTTAGTGTTAGTGTTAGTGTTAGTGTTAGTGTTAGGGTTAGGGTTAGTGTTAGGGTTAGGGTTAGGGTTAGGGTTAGGGTTAGGGTTAGGGTTGGGGTTAGGGTTA
>NW_028113124.1:237500-240000 GCF_964234715.1 Podarcis melisellensis | reverse complement strand
GGGTTAGGGATAGGGTTAGGGTTAGGGTTAGGGTTAGGGTTAGGGTTAGGGTTAGGGTTAGGGTTAGGGTTAGGATGAATGAACACCGCAAGAACAATCGCAGATTAGGGTTAGGGTTAGGGTTAGGGTTAGGGTTAGGGTTAGGGTTAGGGTTAGGGTTAGGGTTAGGGTTAGAGTTAGGGATAGGGTTAGCGTTAGGGTTAGGATGAATGAACACCACAAGAACAATCCAAGATTAGGGTTAGGGTTAGGGTTAGGGTTAGGGTTAGGGTTAGGGTTAGGGTTAGGGTTAGGGTTAGGGTTAGGGTTAGGGTTAGGATGAATGAACACCACAAGAACAATCCAAGATTAGGGTTAGGGTTAGGGTTAGGGTTAGGGTTAGGGTAAGGGTTGGGGTTAGGGTTAGGGTTAGGGTTAGGGTTAGGGTTAGGGTTAGGGTTAGGGTGAAGATGAATGAACACCGCAAGAACAATCCAATATTAGGGTTAGGGTTAGGGTTAGGGTTAGGGTTAGGGTTAGGGTTAGGGTTAGGGTTAGGGTTAGGGTTAGGGTGAATGAACACCGCAAGAACAATCCAAGATTAGGGTTAGGGTTAGGGTTAGGGTTAGGGTTAGGGTTAGGGTGAATGAACACCGCAAGAACAATCCAAGATTAGGGTTAGGGTTAGGGTTAGGGTTAGGGTGAATGAACACCGCAAGAGCAATCCAAGATTAGGGTTAGGGTAAGGGTAAGGGTTAGGGTTAGGGTTAGGGTTAGGGTTAGGGTTAGTTTTAGGGTTAGGGTTAGGGTTGGGGTTAGGGTTAGGGTTAGGGTTAGGGTTAGGGTTAGGGTTAGGATGAATGAACACCGCAAGAACAATCCAAGATTAGGGTTAGGGTTAGGGTTAGGGTTAGGGTTAGGGTTAGGGTTAGGGTTAGGGTTAGGGTTAGGGTTAGGATGAATGAACACTACAAGAACAATCCAAGATTAGGGTTAGGGTTAGGGTTAGGGTGAATGAACACCGCAAGAACAGTCCAAGATTAGGGTTAGGGTTAGGGTTAGGGTTAGGATGAATGAACACCACAAGAACAATCCAAGAATAGGGTTAGGGTTAGGGTTAGGGTTAGGGTTAGGGTTAGGGTTAGGGTTAGGGTTAGGGTTAGGGTTAGGATTAGGGTTAGGGTTAGGGTTAGGGTTAGGGTTAGGATGAATGAACACCACAAGAACAATCCAAGATTAGGGTTAGGGTTAGGGTTAGGGTTAGGGTTGGGGTTAGGGTTAGGGTTAGGGTTAGGGTTAGGGTTAGGGGTAGGGTTAGGGTTAGGATGAATGAACACCACAAGAACAATCCAAGATTAGGGTTAGGGTTAGGGTTAGGGTTAGGGTTAGGGTTAGGGTTAGGGTGAATGAACAACGCAAGAACAATCCAAGATTAGGGTTAGGGTTAGGGTTAGGGTTAGGGTTAGGGTTAGGGTTAATGAACACCGCAAGAACAATCCAAGATTAGGGTTAGGGTTAGGGTTAGGGTTAGGGTTAGGGTTAGGGTTAAGGTTAAGGTTAGGGTTAGGATTAGGGTTAGGGTTAGGGTTAGGGTTAGGGTTAGGGTTAGGGTTAGGGTTAGGATGAATGAACACCACAAGAACAATCCAACATTAGGGTTAGGGTTAGGGTTAGGGTTAGGGTTAGGGTTAGGGTTAGGGTTAGGGTTAGGGTTGGGGTTAGGGTTAGGGTTAGGGTTAGGGTAAGGGTTAGGGTTAGGGTTAGGGTTAGGGTTAGGGTTAGGGTTAGGGTTAGGATGAATGAACACTACAAGAACAATCCAAGATTAGGGTAAGGGTTAGGGTGAATGAACACCGCAAGAACAGTCCAAGATTAGGGTTAGGGTTAGGGTTAGGATGAATGAACACCACAAGAACAATCCAAGAATAGGGTTAGGGTTAGGGTTAGGGTTAGGGTTAGGGTTAGGGTTAGGGTTAGGGTTAGGGTTAGGGTTAGGATGAATGAACACCACAAGAACAATCCAAGATTAGGGTTAGGGTTAGGGTTAGGGTTAGGGTTGGGGTTAGGGTTAGGGTTAGGGTTAGGGTTAGGGTTAGGGTTAGGGTTAGGGTTAGGGTTAGGGTTAGGGTTAGGGTTAGGGTTAGGGTTAGGGTTAGGGTTAGGATGAATGAACACCACAAGAACAATCCAAGATTAGGGTTAGGGTTAGGGTTAGGGTTAGGGTTAGGGTTAGGGTTAGGGTTAGGGTTAGGGTGAATGAACAACGCAAGAACAATCCAAGATTAGGGTTAGGGTTAGGGTTAGGGTTAGGGTTAGGGTTAGGGTTAGGGTTAGGGTGAATGAACACCGCAAGAACAATCCAAGATTAGGGTTAGGGATAGGGTTAGGGTTAGGGTTAGGGTTAGGGTTAGGGTTAGGGTTAGGGTTAGGGTTAGGGTTAGGGTTAGGGTTAGGATGAATGAACACCGCAAGAACAATCGCAGATTAGGGTTAGGGTTAGGGTTAGGGTTAGGGTTAGGGT
>NW_028113125.1:365000-370000 GCF_964234715.1 Podarcis melisellensis | reverse complement strand
TTTTAGTATCTTTTAGTATCCCGCTACTTGTTTTATCTTTGTTTTCTTTTTATCTGGGTTGCTCCGACGCCCAGACTTGCTGCCACGGCTGCCGCCGCCTCCCTAACTGGGAGAGATAAGTGAAAGGTTCTCCTGGGCATAAATCCTCTGCCCTGTCGACCAGCTCTTTCCTTTAGCTTTTAGTTTATTGCATACTACGAAGTGAATTTTGCCCGACTGCTGGAACCGAGCTTTCTCGAAAACCCTAGGAACAAGGAAGAGGGGAAGGAAGAGGCTTGAACTGACTGCCTTACTGTGAGTAATTTTATGGCACCACTCTCCTGGAAGTGGTAGTATTCTTGTGAGGAAGACTAAAGGATTTAAGGAGCTCCCCAGCACAGTGCCCACGACAGTTCTCCTGCAAAATTGATTTATGGGTCATGGAAAACGTCCAAGAGACTCTGACGAGGCATTATCCTCTCCGAGGCCTAAGCAATTAAGAAAGGGCTCACCTAAAGGAGGGAGAGGCCCCGAGGAATGTACCTACTCAATAGCAACTCAAAATCGTTTCGATCCTCTAACTGCACTTCAAACAACATCAGAAGATGAGGCCCCTGAGACGTTACAAATTGGAAACGCTAATGGTAACACAAATGGGGATGGTCCCTATCCGAAGGAGGAGTTGGTAGCTGAATCGGACTGCACAGGATGCGAGCAACTCCATCTAATAATCAGAACTCTAAACTGTATATTTAAGAGAATTGACGGCCTATCCCTTCAGCTGCATAGCCTTCAGCAAAAACTGGATGACCTGCCGGCACAGACAGCCCAAGATGGGGCAGTAGATGTTCCATTGCGCCGGCAGAAAGCTCCACCAAACACTGATCGTATGAAGAACTGCAAATACAATCTCAACCCTGCACTGAATCGCCAATCCCTGATTCTACATCCAAGGAAGATTTCCTTAACCTTCCGGGAAAGGGACCTAAGTTGGACAACGCTACATGGGACTAAAGAGCACCTCAGATGGCTTCTAAAACTCGAGGCATCACAAATAGATCTTTGTGCTGTGCTTCCCTTAGTCCGCCAGAACAGATATCAGAGAATGATGCTGGCTTTCCACTCTGCAAAAATCCCCTCTCTTATTATTAAGCAAAAAGTTTTTTTGAATAATCTTGGTATTTTTCCAACGAGAGTTTTCATGGATTCCAAAATTAGACCCCTCCTATCAGAGGGATTAACCAAGGAGACGGTACAACCCTCCCGCCCTGAACCACAAAAGAGGGCTGAGCTGTACACCCCATGTCTGGGCCAGTCTCATAGTACCCCCACTCCTACAACTAAACACTACGAGTGTGCCAGTAACTCTTTGACACCCCAGGAGGAAAGAGAGCTTATCGCCTCCTTTGGAGAGTTACCAGCGATGGAGCAACAAGAAATTATAAATAGACTGGATTTACTTAAACTTCAGCTCCTAAGGATCGCCTGCAACGGAGTTCCTACGAATGATACCCACTCTAATTTAGCAGTGCCATGCCCAATGGAGGTGGAAACAACAATTCCCCAATACCCAGCATATAAGGTGCCTTCTGCAGTGGATGGGAAGGTCCCACTGCTGGAGGCAGACTCTTCTCCTCCCCTTCACGCTGGTAACTCATCCCTGCTTTTAATAGACTTATCTGTTCCCTCCGTGAATAACCAATCCAAGAATGGAACTCAGGATAACACCCCCCTGGATAAATCGTTGTCCCTTCACCCCTCCATGCCGGACTTGGAATCAACATACATCGAAGACCATCCACGTCCTGAGACGGCAGTGGCCACCTCAGGCCAGGCTTCTGCACCAAAAATCCAACAATCATGTGAGGAAGACACCACAATGCCGAGAGTCACCACAGAGTGGACTGAAGACCCAGCAGGACATATAAACCAAATGATCACAAGTGGATCGGTTAGATCCCCAAAGAGGACGGACCCAGTGGACTCGGCAGGAGCCTCTTCAGAGCCTAGTTGGGCCCGACAGCTAAAAACGTCAAATATTATCTCTATTCACAATAGCTCAAGAGGCACACCTGCGCCAAAAGGAGAGAAGTCATCTACCATTAGTCAAAGGAAAATTACTGACTTCTTTAAATTTGACAACCCACCAAGATCAGCGTTCCCCCCTTCTCCATTGTGACTACCCAAACCTCAGTCAAATCTTCCCCCGTTCTCCCTTCTAAGCTGGAATATAGCAGGTTGGAAGGGGAAAAAATCTGACCCGGACTTTGTAAAACTAATAAACTCACACCAAGTAATTCTCTTGCAGGAAACATGGGAAGAGGGGAGAGTAGATATTAATGGTTTTGATGTTACATCATTACCGGCATGCCCGTCTACTAAAGGAGGCCGGCCTAGTGGAGGATTAGTTATAGCAATTTCCTTGAAAATACAGGCAAAACTCACGCTTGTAAACGCTTCCACCTTTGCAATTACAGCCCTGGTTACGGGGAAAAACTTTGAACTTGTTATAACAAATGTTTATCTTCCTCCTGGAGGCAACATTGCAGACTTATACAATAAATGGGGAATCTTGGAGGAACATCTTACTCTTTGTCACTCCAAATACCCCAATATACCCAATGTTATAGCAGGGGATTTCAATGCTCGCATTGCAACCAACTGGGAGTCTTTAATCAAAGCCAAATGGTGGATAAGCCCAGAATTCATTAATGACCTCTCCCTCCATAATCAAAGACTTTCCAAAGACAAAAGGGTAAATGAAGCAGGAACCCTTCTTTACCAATTAGTACTACGTCTAAACCTAGTGATTCTAAACGGGAATTGCCCGCCTGACGTACCGGGTGAGTTTACACACATAAGCTCCTCTGCAAACAGTGTCCTGGATTATATGTTAGTATCTCATGATATATTCCCCAAATTTTCCCATTTTAAAGTTGAAAATATTCAATTGAGCGACCACCTACCGTTGGTCGCCATAATGACTATAGACTGGACCCCAGATGGAGACAGACACCCAACACATCTGATTACGAACTCAGTATTGCAAATCAAAAGTGTCAAATGGTCCGAACTACAGGCCCAAAAATACTCAGCATATTTTCAACAAGGACTAAAACAAGCATATTCAGGCTTAATCGAGGATTATGATGATTATGACCAAACTCTAAGACTATTCTCGAATTTGTCGGAAGATCTAAGGTCTTTTTTCTCTGTCCCAACGCATAAAATAAACCGAACACAAAGGAAGATAGGTGCATTGTGGTTTAACAGTGCTTGTAAACAGGCTAGACAACTTCTTGGTAACATCTACAAAGAGTATAAAGCCTCTGGGGCAACGGTCTTGCCAAAAGAATATTTCCAAGCAAAATCGGCCTACAAGCAAATTCAAAAGGAAGCCAGACAGGAATGGCAAGCGAATCAATGGCAGGCAATCATAGAAGCCTCATCATCACGGAACTCCAGACAATTTTGGCTCCTTGTAAATAAAAGAACTAAAAAATACCCTTTGACTATTATTCCTGCCCCGGTTTGGGAATCTTACTTAAAAAATTACTTTGCCACAACTGACTGTATTGCTAACACAAGAGATGAATTCCAAGATCAGCTTCCCCTCTGGCCCCCCACCGATCCGGAAGACATCCATGATCTGATCGTTAAACTCAAAACAGGGAAAGCACCTGGGCCAGACCTGATCCCGGCAGAAGCTATAAAATACCACGCGGACTGGTGGGCCAAAGTCCTGGCGACCATCTTCGATGCCGTTAACAACTCTGGAATGATCCCGGAAGTATGGAAGGACGCTGTTATCGTTCCAATCCACAAAAAGGGCTCACCAGATGACCCGGGGAATTACAGAAATATCAGTCTGCTCTCAATAGTGGGGAAACTGTATGCCCGCTTCCTGCTGAGCAGACTTATCCAGTGGTCCGAAGAGAAAAAATTAATTGGGCCCGAACAAGCTGGATTCCGCCCAAAACAGTCAACAATTAATCATATTCTAATTTTACAGCATCTTGCCTGGAAATATTCCACCCCAAAGGGTGGCCAACTCTGTGTGGCATTCATTGACCTAAGGGCAGCATTCGATAGTATCCCCAGGAACATCCTCTGGGAAAAACTCACCCGCTGGGGCATCGACAGAAGGCTTCTCTGGCTAATAATCAAACTCCATGAGAACTCAGCGGCTAGAGTGAGATTCACCCCGGAGGGTGATCTCACCAATTCAATTCCCATTAACAGAGGTGTCCGACAGGGTTGTATATTGGCTCCATTCCTGTTCAATTTGTTCATAAGCGACATGAGGACTCCCCTAATAGAGGCTCAAGAAAGGATTCATGCACCCCGCCTAGCACTTTATCGCTGCCCCTTGTTACTATATGCGGATGACGCAGTCATCCTTTCCTTTTCTAGAGTAGGTCTCAGGAGGGCCTTGAAAATTTTTGGATCATATTGTAACACAAATTCCCTTACAATTAATTATGGGAAATCTAAGATACTAGTTTTCTCAAAGAGCCGGAAACTCCATAATTGGAAAATTGATGGGAGAGCCATCGAACAAGTCTATAAATTCCAATATTTGGGAGTCTGGTTACAACATAACCTCAGATGGAAGGCCCATGTAGCCTATGTTACAAATAGAGCCAAATCTATCTCCTTGGCGATCTTGCGATTCTTCTTCACCGATGGGGCCCTTCATATCCCATCGGCGTTGAAAGTCTTCAAGGCCAAGGTGATTCCGACAATTGCTTATGCCATCTCAATTTGGGGGACTTTTGTCAATCTATCTCACCTAGAGGTTATTCAAAATCAGTTTTTAAGAGGGATATTGAAACTGCCCAACTGTGTAAGTAATACAGCGTTACGCATGGAACTTAACACTGTATCCCTGGAAAACGCTCTGTGGAAGCACATACTTTGTCATTGGTTATCTCTATGGCACAATCTCCCAAACTTGTACTTGATACAATGTATGTGGAGAGATGATTTCCAGAGCCCATGGGTAAAAAAATTACAGCTGA
>NW_028113125.1:187500-197500 GCF_964234715.1 Podarcis melisellensis | reverse complement strand
GCTGCAACGCATCACATGTGCAACGATAAGCGACTGTTCGTGTCTTTTACACCGCAGGAAGGTGCGATTCACCAGGCAGATGGCCACACGATCCCCAGTAAAGGCTACGGAACTGTTGTTCTTCACAGTTTGGACTTATCGATACAGGACGTGCTTTATGTGCCGGACGCGAAACATAATCTGCTTAGCGTTGGACAGCTGATGGAGCGGAAAATAGACGTTTCCTTTACGAACAATAAGTGCATCATCACAAAGAAAAATGATTATCAATTGTATGCTGAATTTGTTCATCGTTTGTTTGTTTTGTATTATGATGATGTTGTGCAGGATGACACTTGTTGCATTGCAGGTTCTAACAAAAGTTTGCATGCAGAATGCATTCACGATTTTCATCGAAAATTTGGACATTTGCATTTTGAGGCAGTATCAAAAATGCCTGCCTTGGTTGAAGGTATGACTATTAAACCCTGCAGGTACCACATGAAGTGCAAGGCATGCGCAGCAAACAAGGTGAAAATGGCTGCGAAAGGTAAGGTGTCTAGTAGGCAAGCTACAGAACCATACCAGGTTGTTCATGCTGATTTGGTTGGACCACTAGCGCCCTCTTTGGGTGGAAATAGGTACTTCATGGTTCTCCTTGATGCATTTTCCAGATATATTTATGTGTACAATCTCAAGCAGAAATCAGAGGCTTTTCCTAGGTTCAAGGAATTCTGTGCTTGGTTGGGGAATGTGCATGGTAAGAAGATAAAAATTCTTTTTACTGACCGGGGGGGAGAGTTCACTTCTCAGCAGTTTGAAGCTTTTCTGGCTGAGAAAGGAATTCAACATGATTTGTCTAGTCCTCGCTCGCCATGGCAGAATGGACTTGCGGAACGGGCAAATCAGACATTGCTTCAAGGGTTAAAAACCTTGCTGCATGATGCAAATCTTCCAGAGAGTTATTGGGCCGAAGCTCTCTCATGTTTCACTTACAGTTACAATCGCAGGTTATCTTCAGCGATTGGTTGTACCCCCTATGAGAAGATGTTTGGCAAGAAGCCATACATCAAACATATGAAAATTTTTGGTTCGGACATGTGGGTTCACTCACCACAACACTCCAAGTTAGACAAGCGTGGATTGCATGGTATCTTTCTAGGTTATCAGAAAGGGTCTTACAGAATAATGATGAGTGACTCTAAGGAAATTAAGCTCACAAGAAGTGTTGAGTACAATGCCAAGTGGGGGGAGAATGTGGGAATTTTCCAATGTTATCCTGATGACAGTGATGAGACTGAGGATAGTCAAAAGCAACCGCAACAACCCACACCCACTGATGAAGGTTCTGATTCTGAGTCTGAAACTGAATCAGATGATTCAGAGGATTTCAAGAGTGCGAAAGCCTCTATGCGACCCTCTGAAAGCTCTGATCAAGAATTGGAGGAACCATTGTTCACAATAGGTCACTTTTCTCCTAAGAAGGAAGAGGGGAGTGTTGAAGACCTAAGGCTAATTCGTAGGTCACAGAGAGCCACAAAAGGCAGACCTCCAAAGAGATTTGCTGATGAGTTTGCTAAGATAGCAGTAACAGCTGTTAAAAGCTCCAAGAAGGTATTTGAACCTTCAAGTTTCCAAGAAATCCAGGATTTGGATTCAAAGGAAGCTGAGCCATGGTTAAATGCCATGAAGGCTGAGCTTGATTCCTTGGAAAGGAACAAAACATGGGACCTTGTTCCAGTAGTTCCAGGAATGAAATTGCTTGGAAGCAAATGGGTCTTCAAAGCGAAGACTGATCAAAATGGCAAGATAGTCAGACACAAAGCCAGACTGGTAGCCAGAGGATTTGCTCAGGTACCAGGTGAAGACTATCACGAGACCTACTCACCTACAGTGAGGTATGAGAGCATTAGGCTTATGCTCAAGCTAGCTGCAGAGGAAAATCTACACATTAGTCACCATGATGTAAATACAGCTTTTCTGTACGGATCTCTAGGTGAATCACTTTATATGCTTCCACCTGATGGCGTACAGGTAAAACAGGGATTTGTTTGTGCTCTGAAAAAGTCAATTTATGGTCTCAAACAAAGTGCACGGTGTTGGCACACAAAACTCACTGAAGTATTGTTTTCTCTAGGTTTTCAGCAAGGGAAAGCTGATCCATGTGTATTTGTCAAAGAGGAGGGGCAAAAGAAACTGTATTGTTTGTTATATGTTGATGATCTTTTATTCTTTTGGAAAGATGTCACAATGTACAATAACGCCCTAGCTCAACTGAAAGAGCACTTTGACATGAAAGATCTTGGTGAGGTAAACAACTACCTATCTCTGGAAATAGAGAGAGATCAAGATGGTAACATTCTAGTACACCAGTCACGGAAAATTGCTGATGTGTTAAGCAAACTAAACCTGATGGATGCTAACCCTGTGGACACACCGATGATAACAGGTTATCAGGTAGATGACACTGAAGAAGCATTTTCTGACACTACACTGTACAGAAGTGTGCTAGGCAAACTAAACTTCATTGCCAGATGTTCAAGACCAGACATTGCTGTTAGCTGTAATTTGCTAAGCAGACAAGTCAACAATCCTACTGTTAAGGATTGGAAAGCTCTGAAACACATAGCGCGGTATTTGAAAGGCACTATGCATTACAGACTGAGATTTAACAATCAGAAGTCTGGTGGTCTTGAGATATTTGCAGATGCAAGTTTTGGAAGTGACACTACAGACAGGAAAAGTACGTCTGGAGTTTGCTATAAGTACAATCAGGGTCTATTTGATTGGTCATGCAAGAAGCAAACAACAGTTAGCTTAAGTACTTGTGATGCTGAACTGAATGCACTGTCTTATTCACTTAAGGATTGTGAATGGTTGTTACAATTGTGCAAAGACATGAAAATTCCTGTCAAATGTCCAATCCAGGTTTACCAGGACAACAAAGCATGTTTGGCTTTGCTGAATTCTGAAGGTTGTAAGCAAAGCCCGAAGCACTTGCAATTGAAGGTGCAACATGCTAGGGAACGTATTCAGAAGGGACTCGTAACGGTGTCCTATATGCCAGGTAATGAAATTCCTGCTGATGTATTGTCCAAGATTGCACTGGACACTGCTTATCTCCAACAGAACAATCCAAGAATAGGGTTAGGGTTAGGGTTAGGGTTAGGGTTGGGGTTAGGGTTAGGGTTAGGGTTAGGGTTAGGGCTAGGGCTAGGGTTAGGGTTAGGGTTAGGGTTAGGGTTAGGGTTAGCGTTAGGGTTAGGGTTAGGGTTGTTGTTGATAAGCAGTATCCAGTGCACAGCGGAATGATGAGAAGTATGTGCCAACATGCTCTATACTACTTTATTTACAGTTCAAAGCTGGTAAGTTACAGAAAAACATTTTCCCTCTGCCGAAGCAGAGAAAGCGTCATCTCTCCTCTAAAGCACGGAGAGAATCATAAACTGAAACTGCAAAGAACAGGGAAAAACAGGAAACCAGTATACGTCACATCCAGTCTCCCGTTCCCGTGGGAAAACCTCCAACAGTACAGACTGTGTGGAATGTAAACACCTGTCTTGTGACAAGCACTTCTGCTGCTCAGTGAGGGAAGCAGAAACCAACATCCTCCCCCTTTCTGTGAACATCACTGGGCAGCGTGTTCGTACAATATCAGTACAAACCCAACTTCTGCACATAGGTACAGTGTTGATCCCTTGATACAATCTTGGACAATACATCAGCAGGAATTTCATTACCTGGCATATAGGACACCGTTACGAGTCCCTTCTGAATACGTTCCCTAGCATGTTGCACCTTCAATTGCAAGTGCTTCGTGCTATGCTTACAACCTTCAGAATTCAGCAAAGCCAAACATGCTTTGTTGTCCTGGTAAACCTGGATTGGACATTTGACAGGAATTTTCATGTCTTTGCACAATTGTAACAACCATTCACAATCTTTAAGTGAATAAGACAGTGCATTCAGTTCAGCTTCACAAGTACTTAAGCTAACTGTTGTTTGCTTCTTGCATGACCAATCAAATAGACCCTGATTGTACTTATAGCAAACTCCAGACGTACTTTTCCTGTCTGTAGTGTCACTTCCAAAACTTGCATCTGCAAATATCTCAAGACCACCAGACTTCTGATTGTTAAATCTCAGTCTGTAATGCATAGTGCCTTTCAAATACCGCGCTATGCGTTTCAGAGCTTTCCAATCCTTAACAGTAGGATTGTTGACTTGTCTGCTTAGCAAATTACAGCTAACAGCAATGTCTGGTCTTGAACATCTGGCAATGAAGTTTAGCTTGCCTTGCACACTTCTGTACAGTGTAGTGTCAGAAAATGCTTCTTCAGTGTCATCTACCTGATAACCTGTTATCATCGGTGTGTCCACAGGGTTAGCATCCATCAGGTTTAGTTTGCTTAACACATCAGCAATTTTCCGTGACTGGTGTACTAGAATGTTACCATCTTGATCTCTCTCTATTTCCAGAGATAGGTAGTTGTTTACCTCACCAAGATCTTTCATGTCAAAGTGCTCTTTCAGTTGAGCTAGGGCGTTATTGTACATTGTGACATCTTTCCAAAAGAATAAAAGATCATCAACATAAAACAAACAATACAGTTTCTTTTGCCCCTCCTCTTTGACAAATACACATGGATCAGATTTCCCTTGCTTAAAACCTAGAGAAAACAATACTTCAGTGAGTTTTGTGTGCCAACACCGTGCACTTTGTTTGAGACCATAAAGGGACTTTTTCAGAGCACAAACAAATCCCTGTTTTACCTGTACGCCATCAGGTGGAAGCATATAAAGTGATTCATTTAGAGATCCGTACAGAAAAGCTGTATTGACATCATGGTGATTAATGTGTAGATTCTCCTCTGCAGCTAGCTTGAGCATAAGCCTAATGCTCTCATACCTCACTGTGGGTGAGTAGGTCTCGTGATAGTCTTCACCTGGTACCTGTGCAAAACCTCTGGCTACCAATCTGGCTTTGTGTCTGACTATCTTGCCATTTTGATCAGTCTTCGCTTTGAAGACCCATTTGCTTCCAAGCAGTTTCATTCCTGGAACTACTGGAACAAGTTCCCATGTTTTGTTCCTTTCCAAGGAATCAAGCTCAGCCTTCATGGCATTTAACCATGGCTCAGCTTCCTTTGAATCCAAATCCTGGATTTCTTGGAAACTTGAAGGTTCAAAAACCTTCTTGGAGCTTTTAACAGCTGTTACTGCTATCTTAGCAAACTCATCAGCAAATCTCTTTGGAGGTCTGCCTTTTGTGGCTCTCTGTGACCTACGAATTAGCCTTAAGTCTTCAACACTCTCCTCTTCCTTCTTAGGAGAAAAACGACCTATTGTGAACAATGGTTCCTCCAATTCCTGATCAGAGCTTTCAGAGGGTCGCATAGAGGCTTTTGCACTCTTGAAATCCTCTGAATCATCTGATTCAGTTTCAGACTCAGAATCAGAACCTTCATCAGTGGGTGTGGGTTGTTGCGGTTGCTTTTGACTATCCTCAGTCTCATCACTGTCATCAGGATAACATTGAAAAATTCCCACATTCTCCCCCCACTTGGCATTGTACTCAACACTCCTGTATCGGGACTTCCGGGTTGGCGCGATCGGTTTAATGGCGGATTCCCTCCGAGCTCCGGAGGGAATCGGCTCCATCGAGGACGGGTCTTGCCGCGCCGGCGACGCGGGGACCCTTAGAAACCACAGGTGCTGATACCTGTGGACCTGGTGACTCGGTGGGCACCTTAAGCGCCCTCCTCGACAGTCGAAGAGCCTTTTTAAAGGCTGCGGAGAAGGTCTGAGGAGCGGCGTGGCGCTGAGAGTCGACCGCTACCTCGGTGGAGCGAAGCCGCAAGCCATTGCCGGAGAGCGTCAACTTTCTTCCTGACATTTGGACTGAAACAAATACCCTCGTGAGTAAAACGAAATTTGGATTTTAAAAGAAATTAATCCTTATAATTTGGCGAACGGGGGGGCTGTGTCAAAAGGAAGTCCGCACCCCCCCCCCTGCATGTACGATCTGAAGCAAGGAGCGAAAGCCTAAGATCGGATTTAAAAGATCTTCTTTTTGTCTTTTGGGACTGATAAAAGATTCCATCAATTTGGGAAAACAAGCTTTTTTCTGTCTTTTTAAGTTGTGCTGGAGGAAGAGGTGTATCTGGAAAATTTTTGGGAACCCCCACTCGGGATCCGGGAGTGTCCCGCATTAGCCTAGCCTGAAAGAAAGGGAGTTTGACAGCTGTCATCTGAGCTGTCAAACAGCAGAATCAAGACAAGAACTGTATCTTTATATCTCTCTGATCTAAAGGTGTTACATTTAACCAGAAGTGGCTGGAAATTAAGTAACAACAAGTAACAACAAAGTAATAGACTGTTGGTAAAGGGGAAAAAATGGTAATCCCCCTAGGGGAAACCAGAGACATTACAATGGCTGCAGAAGGAAAATTACAAGCAGAAATAGAAAGAGCCCTTTTACTCGTGGGAATTCTACAAGAGCAAGAGATAGCTATGGACAAACAGCTCACGACTTTGATTTCAAAAACAAGCAACTCTATTGATGGAACTGAGGATTTGACCTTGAAAGATTCTGCAGCTGAACTGGAAAAAGTTTCTTTGAAGTTGGAGGACAAGGAGTCTGGAGGGCAAAAAGTACAGGAACAGGACTTCATGCAGCAAGGGGACAGAGAAGTTTTTTGGACTATGGATTTTGAAAAGAGAAAAGTAAAGGAGGAAGTTTTTGGACACTATAGATGGGAAGCTGAAATAATGAAGAAATATAACTGGGACTTCCTCCTCTTTTCTGGCACTGGTGAATGTGATTTAAGGGAACATCTGGCAGAACCCCTGCAGCAAGTCTTTTCAACTAGGATTGATTGGAGAGAAGGTGAAGAGACCGCACTAGACATCCCTCGAGAGCTGAAGATTAATAAGAAGGATTATCAACAAAACAGGCAGAGAGAGACTCAAATGGTGTTAGAAGCCTCAGATGTGAGGAATCCGGGCTAGGAGTTATATAAGAGGGCAGATATCTAGGAAGGGACAGATATCCGGACAAGGAGGGAGGGGGAAAAATAGAAAGTTCTAAAACTATTTTATGACTTTTGGGTTTTATAATTTTGACTTATATTTTAATATGAAAATGGGGAAATTTATGGTATAAGAACCTTGATCGATCTTAGAAAAAGAATTTATATAAGAAAATGGGATAAATAAGTTGGGCCTAACAAAGGGAATTAAGTTCAAATATAATAAGAAGAGGTTTAAGGAATGAAACAAGAACTTGCTGAATTAAGTTTGATAATTGGGATGCATGGGTGGGGGTGGGGGGAAGTCAATGAAAGAGGGTTATGAAAGAATCTATTTGTGTTTATTTTTTTCCTTTTCCTTTTCCTTTTTTTCCTTTCTTCTTTTTTTCCTCTTTGTTTTGTATTAAAATTTGAAAATTCAATAAAAATTATATTAAAAAAAAAAAAATAAAGCACGTCCTGTATCGATAAGTCCAAACTGTGAAGAACAACAGTTCCGTAGCCTTTACTGGGGATCGTGTGGCCATCTGCCTGGTGAATCGCACCTTCCTGCGGTGTAAAAGACACGAACAGTCGCTTATCGTTGCACATGTGATGCGTTGCAGCTGAATCAACAACGAAGAAAGATCTAGACGTCTTCTGGACCTCTGCAACCTCTGCAACCTTTGGAGCGAAGCGTGAGACCATTGCCTTGTGCTGCGTTGTCCTGGACACCGGACCTTTGCCTTTGCTCTGGCCTTTTCCACGCGATGAGCTTCCGCTGCGCTGCTCTGTCTTGGCCCTGGGATATTTGCATTCCCTCTTCATATGGCCTAGACGTCCACATGAGTAGCATTTCACTGCCTTCAAAGCTTTGGCGCCATCTGGTGGTTCCACTGCACTATGGGATGACGACTGTGAAGTCTCCCCCTTGTTGATGCAGCTAGCACCGCGGCGATCCGCTTCATTCAATATCACGGCAGTAACATAGTTCACTGTCAGCTGAGCAGTTGGCTGTATAGCAATCTGAGTCGCAACAGACTCCCAACCTGAACCCAAAGATTGTAGTATCATGAAGGAATACACAGCCTCTGGAAAGTTGAGTCCTCTCTGTTGCAGCTCATGTCTCAGATTCTGCATCTCCATCAGATGTATACGCACATCTCCACCTTCAGCAAGAGCCATATTATGCAGCTTGTTGAAGTAAAACATAGTGGACCCAGCTTCTGTCCTCGAGTGAGCCTCTTTCAAAGCATCCCAAATTTCTTTGGCTGAGGTCTTATCACGCAAAAGACAGAGCTCTTCTGGGGATACTATCAATGTAAGAGTTCCCCTTGCCTTGGAATCCTTAGCTTTCCATTCATCTGTAACTGGAGCTGGGGGGGTGCCTGTAATAACTTCAAACAGACCCTCTTTCCGCAGAATAGCCTCTGCATAGAGAACCCAGTCCGCATAATTTTTCTTATTGAGCTTAGGAATCCCACAAGCATCAGCTAGCTTTGCAGTCGCCATTTCTGCTTGTCTGCTGCTGCTTTAAATCAAGCTGCTTTAATCCAAAGGCAATTTCAAAACAGCCTCTGCCTTTGAGCCTGCGCCTTTCTGTATGCTACGTTGCTTATCTGCAGCTGTTTCAAACTGCATTCCAAAAGCAAGCTCAAAAGTGAAAGTCCCCAAGTGCTTTCTCTATGCTGTGCTAAATTCTTGCTGCGTCATAGAGCTGCAGCTGCACTTTACTTTCGTTTTCCCCCAGCATAGCGTCCCTTTGAGCCATTTGCCTGTGCCGCGGCAAAACCGGCTATAAAAGTTCAAAGTCCAGCCATAAAGCCATTAATTAGAAGCTGGCAGGCTGCCCGGAGCAGTAGCACATACCTTCATCAATCATTTTGACGCGCAGAGCAGATACGGTTGCTATCCGTCCCTCTGCTGCTGTTCCGATCCTCCGTTTCTTTGCTCCTTTGTTCCCTGGCCAGGAGCCCGACTTCTGAGGTCCATTCTCAAAACACTGCATTTTTCTGGGCCCGGAACCAAATGTTGTTGATAAGCAGTATCCAGTGCACAGCGGAATGATGAGAAGTATGTGCCAACATGCTCTATACTACTTTATTTACAGTTCAAAGATGGTAAGTTACAGAAAAACATTTTCCCTCTGCCGAAGCAGAGAAAACATCATCTCTCCTCTAAAGCACGGAGAGAATCATAAACTGAAACTGCAAAGAGCAGGGAAAAACAGGAAACCAGTATACGTCACATCCAGTCTCCCGTTCCCGTGGGAAAACCTCCAACAGTACAGACTGTGTGGAATGTAAACACCTGTCTTGTGACAAGCACTTCTGCTGCTCAGTGAGGGAAGCAGAAACCAACAAGGGTTAGGGTTAGGGTGAATGAACACCACAAGAACAATCCAAGATTAAGTTTAGGGTTAGGGTTAGGGTTAGGGTTAGGGTTAGGGTTAGGGTTAGGGTTAGGGTTAGGGTTAGGGTTAGGGTTAAGGTTAGGGTGAATGAACACCGCAAGAACAATCCAAGATTAGGGTTAGGGTTAGGGTTAGGGTTAGGGTTAGGGTTAGGGTTAGGGTTAGGGTGAATGAACACCGCAAGAACAATCCAAGCTTAGGGTTAGGGTTAGGGTTAGGGTTAGGGTTAGGGTTAGGGTGAATGAACACCGCAAGAACAATCCAAGCTTAGGGTTAGGGTTAGAGTTAGGGTTAGGGTTAGGGTTAGGGTTAGGGTTAGGGTTAGGGTTAGGGTTAGGATGAATGAACACCACAAGAACAATCCAAGATTAGGGTTAGGGTTAGGGTTAGGGTTAGGGTTAGGGTCAATGAACACCACAAGAACAATCCAAGATTAAGGTTAGGGTTAGGGTTAGGGTTAGGGTTAGGGTTAGGGTTAGGGTTAGGGTTAGGGTTAGGGTTAGGGTGAATGAACACTGCAAGAACAATCCAAGATTAGTGTTAGGGTTAGGGTTAGGGTTAGCGTTAGGGTTAGGGATAGGGTTAGGGTTAGGGTTAG
>NW_028113125.1:155000-157500 GCF_964234715.1 Podarcis melisellensis | reverse complement strand
GGGTTAGGGTTAGGGTGAATGAACACCGCAAGAACAATCCACGAATAGGGTTAGGGTTAGGGTTAGGGTTAGGGTTAGGGTTAGGGTTAGGGTTAGGGTTAGGGTTAGGGTAAGGGTTAGGGTGAATAAACACCACAAGAACAATCCAAGATTAAGGTTAGGGTTAGGGTTAGGGTTAGGGTTAGGGTTAGGGTTAGGGTTAGGGTTAGGGTTAGGGTTAGGGTTAGGGTTAGGGTGAATGAACACCGCAAGAACAATCCACGATTAGGGTTAGGGTTAGGGTTAAGGTTAGGGTTAGGGTTAGGGTTAGGGTTAGGGTTAGGGTGAATGAACACCGCAAGAACAATCCAAGCTTAGGGTTAGGGTTAGGGTTAGGGTTAGGGTTAGGGTTAGGGTTAGGGTTAGGGTTAGGGTTAGGGTTAGGGTTAGGGTTAGGGTTAGGATGAATGAACACCACAAGAACCATCCAAGATTAGGGTTAGGGTTAGGGTTAGGGTTAGGGTTAGGGTTAGGGTTAGGGTTAGGGTGAAAGAACACCACAAGAACAATCCAATATTAAGGTTAGGGTTAGGGTTAGGGTTAGGCTTAGGGTTAGGCTTAGGGTTAGGCTTAGGGTTAGGCTTAGGGTTAGGGTTAGGGTTAGGGTGAATGAACACCGCAAGAACAATCCACGATTAGGGTTAGGGTTAGGGTTAGGGTTAGGGTTAGGGTTAAGGTTAGGGTTAGGGTTAGGGTTAGGGTTAGGGTTAGGGTTAGGGTTAGGGTTAGGGTTAGGGTTAGGGTTACGGTTAGGGTTAATGAACACTGCAAGAACAATCCAAGATTAGGGTTAGGGTTAGGGTTAGGGTTAGGGTTAGGGTCAAGAACAATCCAAGCTTAGGGTTAGGGTTAGGGTTAGGGTTAGGGTTAGGGTTAGGGTTAGGGTGAATGAACACCGCAAGAACAATCCAAGCCTAGGGTTAGGGTTAGGGTTAGGGTTAGGGTTAGGGTTAGGGTTAGGGTTAGGGTTAGGGTTAGGGTTAGGGTTAGGGTTGGGGTTAGGGTTAGGGTTAGGATGAATGAACACCGCAAGAACAATCCAAGATTAGGGTTAGGGTTAGGGTTAGGGTTAGGGTTAGGGTTAGGGTTAGGGTTAGGGTTAGGGTTAGGGTTAGGGTTAGGGTTAGAGTTAGGGTTAGGTTTAGGGTTAGGGTTAGGGTGAATGAACACCGCAAGAACAATCCAAGAATAGGGTTAGGGTTAGGGTTAGGGTTAGAGTTAGGGTTAGGGTTAGGGTTAGGGTTAGGGTAAGGGTAAGGGTTAGGGTAAGGGTTAGGGTTAGGGTGAATAAACACCGCAAGAACAATCCACGAATAGGGTTAGGGTTAGGGTTAGGGTTAGGGTTAGGGTTAGGGTTAGGGTTAGGGTTAGGGTTAGGGTTAGGGTGAATAAACACCACAAGAACAATCCAAGATTAAGGTTAGGGTTAGGGTTAGGGTTAGGGTTAGGGTTAGGGTTAGGGTGAATGAACACCGCAAGAACAATCCACGATTAGGGTTAGGGTTAGGGTTAGGGTTAAGGTTAGGGTTAGGGTTAGGGTTAGGGTTAGGGTGAATTAACACCGCAAGAACAATCCAAGCTTAGGGTTAGGGTGAGGGTTAGGGTTAGGGTTAGGGTTAGGGTTAGGGTTAGGGTTAGGGTTAGGGTTAGGGTTAGGTTTAGGTTTAGGTTTAGGTTTAGGTTTAGGGTTAGGGTTAGGGTTAGGGTTTGGTTAGGGTTAGGGTTAGGGTTAGGGTTAGGGTTAGGTTTAGGTTTAGGTTTAGGTTTAGGGTTAGGGTTAGGGTTAGGGTTAGGGTTAGGGTTAGGGTTAGGGTTAGGGTTAGAGTTAGGGTTAGGGTTAGGGTGAATGAACACCGCAAGAACAATCCACGAGTAGGGTTAGGGTTAGGGTTAGGGTTAGGGTTAGGGTTAGGGTTAGGGTTAGGGTTAGGGTAAGGGTTAGGGTGAATAAACACCACAAGAACAATCCAAGATTAAGGTTAGGGTTAGGGTTAGGGTTAGGGTTAGGGTTAGGGTTAGGGTTAGGGTTAGGGTTAGGGTTAGGGTTAGGGTTAGGGTTAGGGTTAGGGTGAATGAACACCGCAAGAACAATCCACGATTAGGGTTAGGGTTAGGGTTAAGGTTAGGGTTAGGGTTAGGGTTAGGGTTAGGGTTAGGGTTAGGGTGAATGAACACCGCAAGAACAATCCAAGCTTAGGGTTAGGGTTAGGGTTAGGGTTAGGGTTAGGGTTAGGGTTAGGGTTAGGGTTAGGATGAATGAACACCACAAGAACCATCCAAGATTAGGGTTAGGGTTAGGGTTAGGGTTAGGGTTAGGGTTAGGGTTAGGGTTAGGGTTAGGGTTAGGGTTAGGGTGAAAGAACACCACAAGAACAATCCAATATTAAGGTTAGGGTTAGGGTTAGGCTTAGGGTTAGGCTTAGGGTTAGGCTTAGGGTTAGGGTTAGGGTTAGGGTTAGGG
>NW_028113125.1:87500-90000 GCF_964234715.1 Podarcis melisellensis | reverse complement strand
GGGGGGACAGACCCCAGACCCTAGAAGACGTGGTGCAACGGGCTTTAGCTATTGGAATTCGACATGAGGGACGTCCGTGGCACGAGGAGGACGGGCCCCAAGCGCGTGCGCAAGCGAGGACTCTCCCTTTTGTGCACAGGGATTTCAGCCGTGCGCACCCCTCGCCAATGGGGAAGGACAGCGAGGAGCCGATGGAGATTGGTGGTGCTAGGGCTCAGAAGCCATCCCAGAGCCCTGTCCCTGGTGCAGCCAAAGCGAAGCCTCCTAGAGGAACCAGGAAGTGTTACATCTGTGACAGTGCGCACCATATGGCGAAAGAGTGCCCCCAGAGGCTCCAGAAGCACACTGCAGCACTGGCAACTGTAACAGCAGAGGTGCAACCAGGGGAGCAGCTTCAGGGAAACGACAGTGCCTGGCTGGAAGCAGAGCTACTGGGGCTCAGCCAGGCGGATCTGTAGACAAGCCCCCAGCATCACTGCAGAGCGTGGACCCTTTGCCTCCCAGACCGGCAGTTCTGCTCACAGCAACACTCCAGTTGCCTGATGGGAGACTCCTCGAGGTTCCAATAACGATCGATTCGGGAAGCAACGCCGACTTCGTGGGACTGCAGTTCGTTAAGCAGCACAACATGGCGCTCCTGCCTGCAACGACGCCTCTAAACGTGGTCACGGTAGACGGCAGGAAGTTGCTGGGGGGGCAAGTGGTGCAGCAAACCCCTCCCATGATGATGCAGATTGGCAACCATCGAGAACTTATTAGTTTCAATGTCACCCACTTATCGGACACACCCATCGTGTTAGGCATGAGTTGGCTGGAGAGGCACAGTCCCGCGGTTGCGTGGTACCAGCGGCAGATCACCTTTTGTTCTTCGTATTGTGCTCAGCATTGCTTTCAGACCGATCAGGGAGGAGAAGCCGAGCAGCAGTTGCATCTGGGTATGGTGCAAACAGTGCCTCACAAGTACCAGGACTTCTTGGAGGTTTTCTGTGAGAAGGAAGCTGACAAGTTGCCGCCTCACAGACCTTACGACTGCGCGATTGATTTAGTGCCAGGGGCGCAACTGCCTGCTGCCAAGCTGTACTCCATGTCGGAAGACGAGATGCAAGAGCTTCGGGAGTTCATAGACCATAACCTCAAGCGAGGTTTCATCCAGGAATCTAAAGCAGCGGGTGGCAGCCCTGTGTTCTTTGTGAAGAAGAAAAACACGCCCCAAAAAAGGCTTATAGTGGATTACAGGTTCATAAACAGCTTGACTAAGCCCAAAGCTTTCCCCATGCCCAAGATTGACGACCTTTTAGCGACCGTCAGGAGGGGCAAGATTTTCACCAAGCTGGACCTACGTGGAGCTTACAATCTCATCCGCATCCGGAAAGGAGATGAGTGGAAGACCGCCATGTTCACCCCTCTGGGCACATACGAATACAGAGTCATGCCTTTCGGTCTCCAAAATGGCAGCCACGTTTTTCAAGCATTTATGCACCACGTGCTAGCAGGTCTCCTCTACAAGAAGTGTGTCTGCTTTCTCGACGATATCCTGATTTTCTCGGAATCGCCGGAGGATCACGATAAGGACGTGAGAGAGGTCCTGCAGAGGCTGAAGGACCACAGGCTGTACGCCAAGTTGGAAAAATGCCAGTTTGATGTCAGAGAGGTTGATTTCCTTGGCTACAAGTTGTCCGACGAGGGACTGGCCATGGACAGGGCTAAGGTTCAAGCGCTGTTGGACTGGAAAAGCCCTCGAAATCGGAAAGAGGTCCAGAGGTTCATCGGCTTTGCCAATTTTTACCGCAAGTTTATTAAAGGTTTTGCGAACGCGACGGCGGCTATCACTGACACCCTCAGTTCCAAGAAGAAGAAGTTCGTCTGGACCGAACAAGCGGAGCGGTCCTTCCGGACGCTTAAAGGTCTTTTCGCCTCCGAAGAGCAGCTGCTCCACGTGAATCCCGGCAGACCCATGCGGGTAGAGACCGATGCGTCAGACAGAGCGGTTGGGGCCGTTCTTTTGCAAGAGGATTCACAAGGCAACTGGAGACCGGGTGCGTTCTACTCCCGGAAGCTCAGCAAGACGGAGCGCAATTATACCATATGGGACAGGGAGTTGTTGGCCATTCATGCAGCTTTCAAAGCGTGGCGACACTTCTTAATAGGAGCCAAGCACACGGTGCAAGTCCGCACGGATCACAAGAACTTAGAGTATTGGCGGACGGCTAAGTTACAGACCCAGCGACACATGCGCTGGGCGGAGTTCTTTGCGGATTTCGACTTCAAAATAGAATACATCCCAGGAGACTCCAATGTTATTGCAGACGCGCTGTCCCGAAAGCCGCAATACTTGGAGGAAGCAGCTCCAATCGCAGCAAAGCACATTTTCGCACCGCAGGCGTGGACGTGCGCTACCATCGCAGTCGACCTGGACGCGGTGCGACGCGCGTTGCAAAGGGATCAGTTTGCACAGTCCAAGATGGAGGAGCTACGCGGAGGGTCGCGAGACAACGATGAG
>NW_028113126.1:500000-502500 GCF_964234715.1 Podarcis melisellensis | reverse complement strand
GGTTAGGGTTAGGGTTAGGGTTAGGGTTAGGGTTAGGGTTAGGGTTAGGGTTAGGGTTAGGGTTAGGTTTAGGGTTAGAGTTAGAGTTAGGGTTAGGGTTAGGGTTAGGTTTAGGATGAATGAACACCGCAAGAACAATCCAAGATTAGGGTTAGGGTTAGGGTTAGGGTTAGTTTTAGGATGAATGAACACTACAAGAACAAACCAAGATTAGGGTTAGGGTTAGGGTTAGGGTTAGGGTGAATGAACACCGCAAGAACAATCCAAGATTAGGGTTAGGGTTAGGGTTAGGGTTAGGGTTAGGGTTAGGGTTAGGGTTAGGGTTAGGATGAATGAACACCGCAAGAACAATCCAAGATTAGGGTTAGGGTTAGGGTTAGGGTTAGGGTTAGGGTTAGGGTTAGGGTTAGGGTTAGGGTTAGGGTGAATGAACACCGCAAGAACAATCCAAGAATAGGGTTAGGGTTAGGGTTAGGGTTAGGGTTAGGGTTAGGGTTAGGGTTAGGGTTAGGGTGAATGAACACCGCAAGAACAATCCAAGAATAGGGTTAGGGTTAGGGTTAGGGTTAGGGTTAGGGTTAGGGTTAGGGTTAGGGTTAGGGTTAGGGTTAGGGTTAGGGTTAGGATGAATGAACACCACAAGCACAATCCAAGATTAGGGTTTGGGTTAGGGTTAGGGTTAGGGTTAGGGTTAGGGTTGGGGTTAGGGTTAGGGTTAGGGTTAGGGTTAGGGTTAGGGTTAGGGTTAGGTTTAGGGTTAGGGTTAGGGGTAGGGGTAGGGGTAGGGTTAGGGTTAGGGTTAGGATGAATGAACACCGCAAGAACAATCCAAGATAAGGGTTAGTGTTAGTGTTAGTGTTAGGGTTAGGGTTAGGGTTAGGGTTAGGGTTAGGGTTAGGGTTACGGTTAGGGTTAGGGTTAGGGTTAGGGTTAGGGTTAGGGGTAGGGTTAGGGGTAGGGTTAGGGTTAGGGTTAGGGTTAGGATGAATGAACACCGCAAGAACAATCCAAGATAAGGGTTAGTGTTAGGGTTAGGGTTAGGGTTAGGGTTAGGGTTAGGGTTAGGGTTAGGGTTAGGGTTAGGATGAATGAACACCGCAAGAACAATCCAAGATTAGGGTTAGGGTTAGGGTTAGGGTTAGGGTTAGGGTTAGGGTTAGGGTGAATGAACACCGCAAGAACAATCCAAGAATAGGGTTAGGGTTAGGGTTAGGGTTAGGGTTAGGGTTAGGGTTAGGGTTAGGGTTAGGGTTTGGGTTTGGGTTAGTTTTAGGGTTAGGGTTAGGGTTAGGGTTAGGGTTAGGGTTAGGGTTAGGGTTAGGGTTAAGGTTAGGGTAAGGGTAAGGGTTAGGGTTTGGGTTAGGGTGAATGAACACCGCAAGAACAATCCAAGCTTAGGGGTAGGGTTAGGGTTAGGGTTAGGTTTAGGTATAGGGTTAGGGTTAGGGTTTGGGTTAGGGTGAATGAACAATACAAGAACAATCCAAGATTAGGGTTAGGGTTAGGGTTAGGGTTAGGGTTAGGGTTAGGGTTAGGGTTAGGGTTAGGGTGAATGAACAACGCAAGAACAATCCAAGATTAGGGTTAGGGTTAGGGTTAGGGTTAGGGTTAGGGTTAGGGTTAGGGTTAGGGTTAGGGTTAGGGTGAATGAACACCGCAAGAACAATCCAAGATTAGGGTTAGGGTTAGGGTTAGGGTTAAGGTTAGGGTTAGGGTTAGGGTTAGGGTTAGGGTTAGGGTTAGGGTTAGGGTTAGGGTTAGGGTTGGGTTAGGATTAGGGTTAGGGTTAGGGTTAGGGTTGGGTTAGGGTTAGGGTTAGGGTTAGGGTGAATGAACACCGCAAGAGGAATCCAAGATTAGGGTTAGGGTAAGGGTTAGGGTTAGGGTTAGGGTTAGGGTTAGGGTTAGGGTTAGGGTTAAGGTTAGGGTTAGGGTTAGGGTTAGGGTTAGGGTTAGGGTTAGGGTTAGGGTGAATGAACACCGCAAGAACAATCCAAGCTTAGGGTTAGGGTTAGGGTTAGGGTTAGGGTTAGGGTTAGGGTTAGGGTTAGGGTTAGGGTGACTGAACGCCGCAAAAACAATCCAAGCTTAGGGTTAGGGTTAGGGTTTGGGTTAGGGTTAGGGTTAGGGTTAGGGTTAGGGTTAGGGTTAGGGTGAATGAACACCGCAAGAGCAATCCAAGATTAGGGTTAGGGTAAGGGTTAGGGTTAGGGTTAGGGTTAGTTTTAGGGTTAGGGTTAGGGTTAGGGTTAGGGTTAGGGTTAGGGTTAGGGTTAGGGTTAGGATGATTGAACACCGCAAGAACAATCCAAGATAAGGGTTAGTGTTAGTGTTAGTGTTAGTGTTAGCGTTAGGGTTAGGGTTAGGGTTAGGGTTAGGGTTAGGGTTAGGGTTAGGGTTAGGGTTAGGGTTAGGATGAATGAACACCGCAAGAACAATCCAAGATTAGGGTTAGGGTTAGGGTTAGGGTTAGGGTTAGGGTTAGGTTTAGGATGAATGA
>NW_028113126.1:457500-460000 GCF_964234715.1 Podarcis melisellensis | reverse complement strand
AGGGTTAGGGTTAGGGTTAGGATGAATGAACACCACAAGAACAATCCAAGATTAGGGTTAGGGTTAGGGTTAGGGTTAGGGTTAGGGTTAGGGTTAGGGTTAGGGTTAGGGTGAATGAACACCGCAAGAACAATCCAAGAATAGGGTTAGGGTTAGGGTTAGGGTTAGGGTTAGGGTTAGGATTAGGGTTATGGTTAGAATTAGGGTTAGGGTTAGGGTTAGGGTTAGGGTTAGGGTTAGGGTTAGGGTGAATGAACACCGCAAGAACAATCCAAGAATAGGGTTAGGGTTAGGGTTAGGGTTAGGGTTAGGGTTAGGGTTAGGGTTAGGGTTAGGGTTAGGGTTAGGGTTAGGGTTAGGATTAGGGTTAGGGTCAGGGTTAGGGTTAGGGTTACGATGAATGAACACCACAAGAACAATCCAAGATTAGGGTTAGGGTTAGGGTTAGGGTTAGGGTTAGGGTTAGGGTTAGGGTTAGGCTTGGGGTTAGGGTTAGGGTTAGGGTTAGGGTTAGGGTTAGGGTTAGGGTTAGGGTTAGGGTTAGGGTTAGGGTGAATGAACACCGCAAGAACAATCCAAGATAAGGGTTAGTGTTAGTGTTAGTGTTAGTGTTAGTGTTAGTGTTAGGGTTAGGGTTAGGGTTAGGGTTAGGGTTAGGGTTAGGGTTAGGGTTAGGGTTAGGTTTAGGATGAATGAACGCCGCAAGAACAATCCAAGCTTAGGGTTAGGGTTAGGGTTTGGGTTAGGGTTAGGGTTAGGGTTAGGGTTAAGGTTAGGGTTAGGGTTAGGGTTAGGGTTAGGGTTAGGGTTAGGGTTAGGGTTAGGGTTAGGGTGAATGAACACCGCAAGAGCAATCCAAGATTAGGGTTAGGGTAAGGGTTAGGGTTAGGGTTAGGGTTAGGGTTAGGGTTAGGGTTAGGGTTAGGATGAATGAACACCGCAAGAACAATCCAACATAAGGGTTAGTGTTAGTGTTAGGGTTAGGGTTAGGGTTAGGGTTAGGGTTAGGGTTAGGATGAATGAACACCGCAAGAACAATCCAAGATTAGGGTTAGGGTTAGGGTTAGGGTTAGGGTTAGGGTTAGGGTTAGGGTTAGGGTTAGGGTTAGGGTTAGGGTTAGGTTTAGGATGAATGAACACCGCAAGAACAATCCAAGATTAGGGTTAGGGTTAGGGTTAGGGTTAGGGTTAGGGTTAGGGTTAGGGTTAGGTTTAGGATGAATGAACACCGCAAGAACAATCCAAGATTAGGGTTAGGGTTAGGGTTAGGGTTAGGGTTAGGGTTAGGGTTAGGGTTACGGTTAGGGTTAGGGTTAGGGTTAGGGTTGGGGTTAGGGTTAGGGTTAGGGTTAGGGTTAGGGTGAATGAACACCGCAAGAACAATCCAAGATTAGGGTTAGGGTTAGGGTTAGGGTTAGGGTTAGGGTTAGGGTTAGGGTTAGGATGAATGAACACCACAAGAACAATCCAAGATTAGGGTTAGGGTTAGGGTTAGGGTTAGGGTTAGGGTTAGGGTTAGGGTTAGGGTGAATGAACACCGCAAGAACAATCCAAGAATAGGGTTAGGGTTAGGGTTAGGGTTAGGGTTAGGGTTAGGGTTAGGGTTAGGCTTAGGCTTAGGCTTAGGCTTAGGCTTAGGCTTAGGCTTAGGCTTAGGCTTAGGGTTAGGATGAATGAACACCACAAGAACAATCCAAGATTAGGGTTAGGGTGAGGGTTAGGGTTAGGGTTAGGGTGAATGAACACCGCAAGAACAATCCAAGAATAGGGTTAGGGTTAGGGTTAGGGTTAGGGTTAGGGTTAGGGTTAGGGTTAGGGTTAGGGTTAGGGTTAGGGTTAGGGTTAGGGCTAGGGCTAGGGCTAGGGTTAGGTTTAGGATGAATGAACGCCGCAAGAACAATCCAAGCTTAGGGTTAGGGTTAGGGTTAGGGTTAGGGTTAGGGTTAGGGTTAGGGTTAGGGTTAGGGTTAAGGTTAGGGTTAGGGTTAGGGTTAGGGTTAGGGTTAGGGTTAGGGTTAGGGTTAGGGTTAGGGTTAGGATGAATGAACACCGCAAGAACAATCCAAGATTAGGGTTAGGGTTAGGGTTAGGGTTAGGGTTAGGATGAATGAACACTACAAGAACAATCCAAGATTAGGGTTAGGGTTAGGGTTAGGGTTAGGATTAGGGTTAGGGTTAGGGTTAGGGTTAGGGTTAGGGTTAGGGTTAGGGTGAATGAACACCGCAAGAACAATCCAAGATTAGGGTTAGGGTTAGGGTTAGGGTTAGGGTTAGGGTTAGGGTTAGGGTTAGGGTTAGGGTTAGGGTTAGGGTTAGGATGAATGAACACCACAAGAACAATCCAAGATTAGGGTTAGGGTTAGGGTTAGGGTTAGGGTTAGGGTTAGGGTTAGGGTTAGGGTTAGGGTGAATGAACACCGCAAGAACAATCCAAGAATAGGGTTAGGGTTAGGGTTAGGGTTAGGGTTAGGGTTAGGATTAGGGTTATGGTTAGAATTAG
>NW_028113126.1:442500-447500 GCF_964234715.1 Podarcis melisellensis | reverse complement strand
GCAAGAGCAATCCAAGATTAGGGTTAGGGTAAGGGTTAGGGTTAGGGTTAGGGTTAGGGTTAGGGTTAGTTTTAGGGTTAGGGTTAGGGTTAGGGTTAGGGTTAGGGTTAGGGTTAGGGTTAGGATGAATGAACACCGCAAGAACAATCCAAGATAAGGGTTAGTGTTAGTGTTAGTGTTAGTGTTAGTGTTAGGGTTAGGGTTAGGGTTAGGGTTAGGGTTAGGGTTAGGATGAATGAACACCGCAAGAACAATCCAAGATTAGGGTTAGGGTTAGGGTTAGGGTTAGGGTTAGGGTTAGGGTTAGGGTTAGGGTTAGGGTTAGGGTTAGGGTTAGGTTTAGGATGAATGAACACCGCAAGAACAATCCAAGATTAGGGTTAGGGTTAGGGTTAGGGTTAGGGTTAGGGTTAGGGTTAGGGTTATGGTTAGGGTTAGGGTTAGGGTTAGGATGAATGAAAACCACAAGAACAATCCAAGATTAGGGTTAGGGTTAGGGTTAGGGTTAGGGTTAGGGTTAGGGTTAGGGTTAGGGTTAGGGTTAGGGTTAGGGTGAATAAACACCGCAAGAACAATCCAAGAATAGGGTTAGGGTTAGGGTTAGGGTTAGGGTTAGGGTTAGGGTTAGGGTTAGGGTTAGGGTTAGGGTTAGGGTTAGGGTTAGGCTTAGGGTTAGGGTTAGGGTTAGGATGAATGAACACCACAAGAACAATCCAAGATTAGGGTTAGGGTGAGGGTTAGGGTTAGGGTTAGGGTTAGGGTTAGGGTTAGGGTGAATGAACACCGCAAGAACAATCCATGAATAGGGTTAGGGTTAGGGTTAGGGTTAGGGTTAGGGTTAGGGTTAGGGTTAGGGTTAGGGTTAGGGCTAGGGTGAATGAACACCGCAAGAACAATCCAAGAATAGGGTTAGGGTTAGGGTTAGGGTTAGGGTTAGGGTTAGGGTTAGGGTTAGGGTTAGGGTTAGGGTTAGGGTTAGGGTTAGGGTTAGGGTTAGGGTTAGGATGAATGAACACCGCAAGAACAATCCAAGATAAGGGTTAGTGTTAGTGTTAGTGTTAGTGTTAGTGTTAGGGTTAGGGTTAGGGTTAGGGTTAGGGTTAGGGTTAGGGTTAGGGTTAGGGTTAGGGTTAGGGTTAGGGTTAGGGTTAGGTTTAGGATGAATGAACGCCGCAAGAACAATCCAAGCTTAGGGTTAGGGTTAGGGTTTGGGTTAGGGTTAGGGTTAGGGTTAGGGTTAAGGTTAGGGTTAGGGTTAGGGTTAGGGTTAGGGTTAGGGTTAGGGTTAGGGTTAGGGTTAGGGTTAGGGTTAGGGTTAGGGTTAGGGTGAATGAACACCGCAAGAGCAATCCAAGATTAGGGTTAGTGTTAGGGTTAGGGTTAGGGTTAGGGTTAGGGTTAGGGTTAGGGTTAGGGTTAGGGTTAGGGTTAGGATGAATGAACACCGCAAGAACAATCCAAGATTAGGGTTAGGGTTAGGGTTAGGGTAAGGGTTAGGGTTAGGTTTAGGATGAATGAACACCGCAAGAACAATCCAAGATTAGGGTTAGGGTTAGGGTTAGGGTTAGGGTTAGGGTTAGGGTTAGGGTTAGGGTTAGGGTTAGGGTTAGGGTTAGGGTTAGGGTTAGGATGAATGAAAACCACAAGAACAATCCAAGATTAGGGTTAGGGTTAGGGTTAGGGTTAGGGTTAGGGTTAGGGTTAGGGTTAGGGTGAATGAACACCGCAAGAACAATCCAAGAATAGGGTTAGGGTTAGGGTTAGGGTTAGGGTTAGGGTTAGGGTTAGGATTAGGGTTAGGGTTAGGGTTAGGGTTAGGGTTAGGGTTAGGGTTAGGGTTAGGGTTAGGGTTAGGATGAATGAACAACGCAAAAACAATCCAAGATTAGGGTTAGGGTTAGGGTTAGGGTTAGGGTTAGGTTTAGGATGAATGAACACCGCAAGAACAATCCAAGATTAGGGTTAGGGTTAGGGTTAGGGTTAGGGTTAGGGTTAGGGTTAGGGTTAGGGTTAGGGTTAGGGTGAACGAACACCGCAAGAACAATCCAAGAATAGGGTTAGGGTTAGGGTTAGGGTTAGGGTTAGGGTTAGGGTTAGGCTTAGGGTTAGGGTTAGGATGAATGAACACCACAAGAACAATCCAAGATTAGGGTTAGGGTGAGGGTTAGGGTTAGGGTTAGGGTTAGGGTTAGGGTTAGGGTTAGGGTGAATGAACACCGCAAGAACAATCCAAGAATAGGGTTAGGGTTAGGGTTAGGGTTAGGGTTAGGGTTAGGGTTAGGGTTAGGGTTAGGGTTAGGGTTAGGATTAGGGTTAGGGTTAGGGTTAGGGTTAGGGTTAGGGTTAGGGCTAGGGTGAATGAACACCGCAAGAACAATCCAAGAATAGGGTTAGGGTTAGGGTTAGGGTTAGGGTTAGGGTTAGGGTTAGGGTTAGGGTTAGGGTTAGGGTTAGGGTTAGGATGAATGAACACCGCAAGAACAATCCAAGATAAGGGTTAGTGTTAGTGTTAGTGTTAGAGTTAGGGTTAGGGTTAGGGTTAGGGTTAGGGTTAGGGTTAGGGTTAGGGTTAGGGTTAGGTTTAGGATGAATGAACACCGCAAGAACAATCCAAGGTTAGGGTTAGGGTTAGGGTTAGGGTTAGGGTTAGGGTTAGGGTTAGGGTTAGGGTGAATGAACACCGCAAGAACAATCCAAGATTAGGGTTAGGGTTAGGGTTAGGGTTAGGGTTAGGGTTAGGGTTAGGGTTAGGGTTAGGGTTAGGGTTAGGGTTAGGGTTAGGGTTAGGGTTAGGGTTAGGGTTAGGGTTAGGGTTAGGATGAATGAACACCACAAGAACAATCCAAGATTAGGGTTAGGGTTAGGGTTAGGGTTAGGGTTAGGGTTAGGGTTAGGGTTAGGGTTAGGGTTAGGGTTAGGGTTAGGGTTAGGGTTAGGGTGAATGAACACCGCAAGAACAATCCAAGAATAGGGTTAGGGTTAGGGTTAGGGTTAGGGTTAGGGTTAGGGTTAGGGTTAGGGTTAGGGTTAGGGTTAGGGTTAGGGTTAGGGTTAGGCTTAGGCTTAGGCTTAGGCTTAGGCTTAGGCTTAGGGTTAGGGTTAGGGTTAGGATGAATGAACACCACAAGAACAATCCAAGATTAGGGTTAGGGTGAGGGTTAGGGTTAGGGTTAGGGTGAATGAACACCGCAAGAACAATCCAAGAATAGGGTTAGGGTTAGGGTTAGGGTTAGGGTTAGGGTTAGGGTTAGGGTTAGGGTTAGGGTTAGGGTTAGGGTTAGGGTTAGGGTTAGGGCTAGGGCTAGGGTTAGGTTTAGGATGAATGAACGCCGCAAGAACAATCCAAGCTTAGGGTTAGGGTTAGGGTTAGGGTTAGGGTTAGGGTTAGGGTTAGGGTTAGGGTTAGGGTTAGGGTTAGGGTGAATGAACACCGCAAGAGCAATCCAAGATTAGGGTTAGGGTAAGGGTTAGGGTTAGGGTTAGGGTTAGTTTTAGGGTTAGGGTTAGGGTTAGGGTTAGGGTTAGGATGAATGAACACCGCAAGAACAATCCAAGATTAGGGTTAGGGTTAGGGTTAGGGTTAGGGTTAGGGTTAGGGTTAGGGTTAGGGTTAGGGTTAGGGTTAGGTTTAGGATGAATGAACACCGCAAGAACAATCCAAGATTAGGGTTAGGGTTAGGGTTAGGGTTAGGGTTAGGGTTAGGGTTAGGGTTAGGGGTTGGGTTAGGGTTAGGGTTAGGGTTAGGGTTAGGATGAATGAAAACCACAAGAACAATCCAAGATTAGGATTAGGGTTAGGGTTAGGGTTAGGGTTAGGGTTAGGGTTAGGGTTAGGGTTAGGGTGAATGAAAACAACAAGAACAATCCAAGAATAGGGTTAGGGTTAGGGTTAGGGTTAGGCTTAGGGTTAGGGTTAGGATGAATGAACACCACAAGAACAATCCAAGATTAGGGTTAGGGTTAGGGTTAGGGTTAGGGTTAGGGTTAGGGTTAGGGTTAGGGTTAGGGTTAGGGTTAGGGTTAGGGTTAGGGTTAGGGTTAGGGTTAGGGTTAGGGTTAGGGTTAGGGTTAGGGTTAGGGTTAGGGTTAGGGTTAGGGCTAGGGTGAATGAACACCGCAAGAACAATCCAAGAATAGGGTTAGGGTTAGGGTTAGGGTTAGGGTTAGGGTTAGGGTTAGGGTTAGGGTTAGGGTTAGGGTTAGGGTTAGGGTTAGGATGAATGAACACCGCAAGAACAATCCAAGATAAGGGTTAGTGTTAGTGTTAGTGTTAGAGTTAGGGTTAGGGTTAGGGTTAGGGTTAGGGTTAGGGTTAGGGTTAGGGTTAGGGTTAGGGTTAGGTTTAGGATGAATGAACACCGCAAGAACAATCCAAGGTTAGGGTTAGGGTTAGGGTTAGGGTTAGGGTTAGGGTTAGGGTTAGGGTTAGGGTTAGGGTGAATGAACACCGCAAGAACAATCCAAGATTAGGGTTAGGGTTAGGGTTAGGGTTAGGGTTAGGGTTAGGGTTAGGGTTAGGGTTAGGGTTAGGGTTAGGGTTAGGGTTAGGGTTAGGGTTAGGGTTAGGGTTAGGGTTAGGGTTAGGGTTAGGGTTAGGGTTAGGGTTAGGGTTAGGGTTAGGGTTAGGGTTAGGGTTAGGGTTAGGGTGAATGAACACCGCAAGAACAATCCAAGAATAGGGTTAGGGTTAGGGTTAGGGTTAGGGTTAGGGTTAGGGTTAGGGTTAGGGTTAGGGTTAGGGTTAGGGTTAGGGTTAGGGTTAGGCTTAGGCTTAGGCTTAGGCTTAGGCTTAGGCTTAGGGTTAGGGTTAGGGTTAGGATGAATGAACACCACAAGAACAATCCAAGATTAGGGTTAGGGTGAGGGTTAGGGTTAGGGTTAGGGTGAATGAACACCGCAAGAACAATCCAAGAATAGGGTTAGGGTTAGGGTTAGGGTTAGGGTTAGGGTTAGGGTTAGGGTTAGGGTTAGGGTTAGGGTTAGGGTTAGGGTTAGGGTTA
>NW_028113126.1:427500-430000 GCF_964234715.1 Podarcis melisellensis | reverse complement strand
TTCCGCCGGGTTAGAAGCCGGCGGCCTACCTCTGCTGGCCGTGGAAGGCAGCCGGGTCTGGGTCGCGCCCCGAGAGTGGCGGGGTCCGCGCACAGCCTGCCCTCCAGGCTGGGAAGTGGCTCCTAGGCTCCGCCTGAAGCCACGCAGAGCCCGCAAGGCGCCCTCGGCGCAACTTGGCCGGGGCAAAAGGCGAAGCTCTGGAGGGAAAGGCGGCCGGATTCCCCTCCTCGGCGGGTCCGGTGGTCTCCCGCCTCCTCTGAGGAAGGGTCTCTTCTTCAGCTTTTCTGATCCTTCGTGGCCCCGTTGGGAGAAGCCGAAATAAATAATGGCCGTGCCATTAAAGTTCTCTCTTTTATAAAAGGGATCCTAATAGAATCGTAGAGTTGGAAGGGATCCCCAGGGCTATCCAGTACTGTACAACCCCTGCAGTGCAGGAATCTCAGCCATAGCATCCATGGCAGACAGACATCCCACCTCTGCTTAAAAACCTCCAAGAAGGGAAAAACCTCCCGAGGGAGACCATTCCCCTGTTGAACAGCCCTTACCAGCAGAAAGTTCTTTCCCATGTTTAGTCAAAATCTTTATTGTAACGTGAATACACTGGTTCGAGTCCTACCTTCTCTACCTTCTATGCTGTTACTATTTTTTATTTTTTTTTACATAAGTAAAAAGTGACCTTTCCCCATCTGGCATGGTGGTGTGCCTCGAGATTTTTTTCATGAAACAAGTGTTTTTTTGCTCAAAAAAGGTTGGGAAACACTGGGGTAAGGGTTAGGGTTAGGGTTAGTTTTAGGGTTAGGGTTAGGGTTAGGGTTAGGGTTAGGGTTAGGGTTAGGGTTAGGATGAATGAACACCGCAAGAACAATCCAAGATTAGGGTTAGGGTTAGGGTTAGGGTTAGGGTTAGGGTTAGGGTTAGGGTTAGGGTTAGGGTGAATGAACACCGCAAGAACAATCCAAGATTAGGGTTAGGGTTAGGGTTAGGGTTAGGGTTAGGGTTAGGGTTAGGGTTAGGGTTAGGGTTAGGGTTAGGGTTAGGGTTAGGGTTAGGTTTAGGATGAATGAACACCGCAAGAACAATCCAAGATTAGGGTTAGGGTTAGGGTTAGGGTTAGGGTTAGGGTTAGGGTTAGGGTTAGGGTTAGGGTTAGGATGAATGAAAACCACAAGAACAATACAAGATTAGGGTTAGGGTTAGGGTTAGGGTTAGGATGAATGAACACCACAAGAACAAACCAAGATTAGGGTTAGGGTGAGGGTTAGGGTTAGGGTTAGGGTGAATGAACACCGCAAGAACAATCCAAGAATAGGGTTAGGGTTAGGGTTAGGGTTAGGGTTAGGGTTAGGGTTAGGATTAGGGTTAGGGTTAGGGTTAGGGTTAGGGTTAGGGTTAGGGTTAGGGTTAGGGTTAGGGTTAGGGCTAGGGTGAATGAACACCGCAAGAACAATCCAAGATAAGGGTTAGTGTTAGTGTTAGTGTTAGTGTTAGTGTTAGGGTTAGGGTTAGGGTTAGGGTTAGGGTTAGGGTTAGGGTTAGGGTTAGGGTTAGGTTTAAGATGAATGAACGCCGCAAGAACAATCCAAGCTTAGGGTTAGGGTTAGGGTTTGGGTTATGGTTAGGGTTAGGGTTAGGGTTAGGGTGAATGAACACCGCAAGAGCAATCCAAGATTAGGGTTAGGGTAAGGGTTAGGGTTAGGGTTAGGGTTAGGGTTAGGGTTAGGGTTAGGGTTAGTTTTAGGGTTAGGGTTAGGGTTAGGGTTAGGGTTAGGGTTAGGGTTAGGATGAATGAACACCGCAAGAACAATCCAAGATAAGGGTTAGTGTTAGTGTTAGTGTTAGGGTTAGGGTTAGGGTTAGGGTTAGGGTTAGGGTTAGGGTTAGGATGAATGAACACCGCAAGAACAATCCAAGATTAGGGTTAGGGTTAGGGTTAGGGTTAGGGTTAGGGTTAGGGTTAGGGTTAGGGTTAGGGTTAGGGTTAGGGTTAGGGTTAGGGTTAGGATGAATGAACGCCGCAAGAACAATCCAAGCTTAGGGTTAGGGTTAGGCTTTGGGTTAGGGTTAGGGTTAGGGTTAGGGTTAAGGTTAGGGTTAGGGTTAGGGTTAGGGTTAGGGTTAGGATTAGGATCAGGGTTAGGGTTAGGGTTAGGGTTAGGGTTAGGGTTAGGGTTAGGATGAATGAACACCGCAAGAACAATCCAAGATTAGGGTTAGGGTTAGGGTTAGGGTTAGGGTTAGGGTTAGGGTTAGGGTTAGGGTTAGGGTTAGGGTTAGGGTTAGGGTTAGGGTTAGGGTTAGGTTTAGGATGAATGAACACCGCAAGAACAATCCAAGATTAGGGTTAGGGTTAGGGTTAGGGTTAGGGTTAGGGTTAGGGTTAGGATGAATGAAAACCACAAGAACAATCCAAGATTAGGGTTAGGCTTAGGCTTAGGGTTAGGGTTAGGGTTAGGGTTAGGGTTAGGGTTAGGGTTAGGGTGAATGAACACCGCAAGAACAA
>NW_028113126.1:400000-405000 GCF_964234715.1 Podarcis melisellensis | reverse complement strand
AGGGTTAGGGTTAGGGTTAGGGTTAGGGTGAATGAACACCGCAAGAGCAATCCAAGATTAGGGTTAGGGTAAGGGTTAGGGTTAGGGTTAGGGTTAGTTTTAGGGTTAGGGTTAGGGTTAGGGTTAGGGTTAGGGTTAGGATGAATGAACACCGCAAGAACAATCCAAGATTAGGGTTAGGGTTACGGTTAGGGTTAGGGTTAGGGTTAGGTTTAGGATGAATGAACACCGCAAGAACAATCCAAGATTAGGGTTAGGGTTCGGGTTAGGGTTCGGGTTAGGGTTCGGGTTAGGGTTAGGGTTAGGGTTAGGGTTAGGATGAATGAAAACCACAAGAACAATCCAAGATTAGGGTTAGGGTTAGGGTTAGGGTTAGGGTTAGGGTTAGGGTTAGGGTTAGGGTGAATGAACACCGCAAGAACAATCCAAGAATAGGGTTAGGGTTAGGGTTAGGGTTAGGGTTAGGGTTAGGATGAATGAACACCGCAAGGACAATCCAAGATTAGGGTTAGGGTTAGGGTTAGGGTTAGGGTTAGGGTTAGGGTTAGGGTTAGGGTTAGGGTTAGGGTCAGGATGAATGAAAACCACAAGAACAATCCAAGATTAGGGTTAGGGTTAGGGTTAGGGTTAGGGTTAGGGTTAGGGTTAGGGTTAGGGTGAATGAACACCGCAAGAACAATCCAAGAATAGGGTTAGGGTTAGGCTTAGGGTTAGGGTTAGGATGAATGAACACCACAAGAACAATCCAAGATTAGGGTTAGGGTGAGGGTGAGGGTTAGGGTTAGGGTTAGGGTGAATGAACACCGCAAGAACAATCCAAGAATAGGGTTAGGGTTAGGGTTAGGGTTAGGGTTAGGGTTAGGGTTAGGGTTAGGGTTAGGGTTAGGATTAGGGTTAGGGTTAGGGTTAGGGTTAGGGTTAGGGTTAGGGTTAGGGTTAGGGTTAGGGCTAGGGTGAATGAACACCGCAAGAACAATCCAAGATAAGGGTTAGTGTTAGTGTTAGTGTTAGTGTTAGTGTTAGTGTTAGGGTTAGGGTTAGGGTTAGGGTTAGGGTTAGGGTTAGGGTTAGGGTTAGGGTTAGGGTTAGGGTTAGGGTTAGGGTTAGGTTTAGGATGAATGAACGCCGCAAGAACAATCCAAGCTTAGGGTTAGGGTTAGGGTTTGGGTTAGGGTTAGGGTTAGGGTTAGGGTTAGGGTTAGGGTTAAGGTTAGGGTTAGGGTTAGGGTTAGGGTTAGGGTTAGGGTTAGGGTTAGGGTTAGGGTGAATGAACACCGCAAGAGCAATCCAAGATTAGGGTTAGGGTAAGGGTAAGGGTTAGGGTTAGGGTTAGGGTTAGGGTTAGGGTTAGGGTTAGTTTTAGGGTTAGGGTTAGGGTTAGGGTTAGGGTTAGGGTTAGGGTTAGGGTTAGGATGAATGAACACCGCAAGAACAATCCAAGATAAGGGTTAGTGTTAGTGTTTGTGTTAGGGTTAGGGTTAGGGTTAGGGTTAGGGTTAGGGTTAGGATGAATGAACACCGCAAGAACAATCCAAGATTAGGGTTAGGGTTAGGGTTAGGGTTAGGGTTAGGGTTAGGGTTAGGGTTAGGGTTAGGGTTAGGGTTAGGGTTAGGATGAATGAACACCGCAAGAACAATCCAAGATTAGGGTTAGGGTTAGGGATAGGGTTAGGGATAGGGTTAGGGTTAGGGTTAGGGTTAGGGTTAGGGTTAGGGTTAGGATGAATGAAAACCACAAGAACAATCCAAGATTAGGGTTAGGGTTAGGGTTAGGGTTAGGGTTAGGGTTAGGGTTAGGGTTAGGGTTAGGGTTAGGGTGAATGAACACCGCAAGAACAATCCAAGAATAGGGTTAGGGTTAGGGTTAGGGTTAGGGTTAGGGTTAGGGTTAGGCTTAGGCTTAGGGTTAGGGTTAGGGTTAGGATGAATGAACACCACAAGAACAATCCAAGATTAGGGTTAGGGTTAGGGTTAGGGTTAGGGTTAGGGTTAGGGTTAGGGTGAATGAACACCGCAAGAATCATCCAAGAATAGGGTTAGGGTTAGGGTTCGGGTTAGGGATAGGGTTCGGGTTCGGGTTAGGGTTAGGGTTAGGGTTAGGGTTAGGGTTAGGGTTAGGGTTAGGGTTAGCGTTAGGGTTAGGGTTAGCGTTAGGGTTAGGGTGAATGAACACCGCAAGAACAATCCAAGAATAGGGTTAGGGTTAGGGTTAGGGTTAGGGTTAGGATTAGGGTTAGGGTTAGGGTTAGGGTTAGGGTTAGGGTTAGGGTTAGGGTTAGGGTTAGGGTGAATGAACACTGCAAGAACAATCCAAGAATAGGGTTAGGGTTAGGGTTAGGGTTAGGGTTAGGGTTAGGGTTAGGGTTAGGATGAATGAACACCACAAAAACAATCCAAGATTTGGGTTTGGGTTAGGGTTAGGGTTGGGGTTAGGGTTAGGGTTAGGGTTAGGGTTAGGGTTAGGGTTAGGGTTAGGGGTAGGGTTAGGGTTAGGGTTAGGATGAATGAACACCGCAAGAACAATCCAAGATAAGGGTTAGGGTTAGGGTTAGGGTTAGGGTTAGGGTTAGGGTTAGGGTTAGGGTTAGGGTTAGGGTTAGGGTTAGGGTTAGGGTTAGGGTTAGGGTTAGGGGTAGGGGTAGGGGTAGGGGTAGGGTTAGGGGTAGGGTTAGGGTTAGGATGAATGAACACCGCAAGAACAATCCAAGATAAGGGTTAGTGTTAGTGTTAGGGTTAGGGTTAGGGTTAGGGTTAGGATGAATGAACACCGCAAGAACAATCCAAGATTAGGGTTAGGGTTAGGGTTAGGGTTAGGGTTAGGGTTAGGGTTAGGGTTAGGATGAATGAACACTACAAGAACAATCCAAGATTAGTGTTAGGGTTAGGGTTAGGGTTAGGGTTAGGATTAGGGTTAGGGTTAGGGTTAGGGTTAGGGTTAGGGTTAGGGTTAGGGTGAATGAACACCGCAGAAACAATCCAAGATTAGGGTTAGGGTTAGGATTAGGGTTAGGGTTAGGGTTAGGGTTAGGGTTAGGGTTAGGGTTAGGGTTAGGGTTAGGATGAATGAACACCACAAGAACAATCCAAGAATAGGGTTAGGGTTAGGGTTAGGGTTAGGGTTAGGGTTAGGGTTAGGGTTAGGGTTAGGGTTAGGGTTAGGGTTAGGGTGAATGAACACCGCAAGAACAATCCAAGATTAGGGTTAGGGTTAGGGTTAGGGTTAGGGTTAGGGTTAGGGTTAGGGTTAGGGTTAGGGTTAGGGTTAGGATTAGGGTTAGGGTTAGGGTTAGGTTTAGGATGAATGAACGCCGCAAGAACAATCCAAGCTTAGGGTTAGGGTTAGGGTTTGGGTTAGGGTTAGGGTTAGGGTTAAGGTTAGGGTTAGGGTTAGGGTTAGGGTTAGGGTTAGGGTTAGGGTTAGGGTTAGGGTTAGGGTTAGGGTTAGGGTTAGGATGAATGAAAACCACAAGAACAATCCAAGATTAGGGTTAGGGTTAGGGTTAGGGTTAGGGTTAGGGTTAGGGTTAGGGTTAGGGTTAGGGTTAGGGTTAGGGTGAATGAACACCGCAAGAACAATCCAAGAATAGGGTTAGGGTTAGGGTTAGGGTTAGGTTTAGGATGAATGAACGCCGCAAGAACAATCCAAGCTTAGGGTTAGGGTTAGGGTTTGGGTTAGGGTTAGGGTTAGGGTTAAGGTTAGGGTTAGGGTTAGGGTTAGGGTTAGGGTTAGGGTTAGGGTTAGGGTTAGGGTGAATGAACACCGCAAGAGCAATCCAAGATTAGGGTTAGGGTAAGGGTAAGGGTTAGGGTTAGGGTTAGGGTTAGTTTTAGGGTTAGGGTTAGGGTTAGGGTTAGGGTTAGGGTTAGGGTTAGGGTTAGGGTTAGGGTTAGGGTTAGGATGAATGAACACCGCAAGAACAATCCAAGATAAGGGTTAGTGTTAGTGTTAGTGTTAGTGTTAGTGTTAGTGTTAGGGTTGGGTTAGGGTTAGGGTTAGGATGAATGAACACCGCAAGAACAATCCAAGATTAGGGTTAGGGTTAGGGTTAGGGTTAGGGTTAGGGTTAGGGTTAGGGTTAGGGTTAGGGTTAGGTTTAGGATGAATGAACACCGCAAGAACAATCCAAGATTAGGGTTAGGGTTAGGGTTAGGGTTAGGGTTAGGGTTAGGGTTAGGGTTAGGGTTAGGATGAATGAAAACCACAAGAACAATCCAAGATTAGGGTTAGGGTTAGGGTTAGGGTTAGGGTTAGGGTGAATGAACACCGCAAGAACAATCCAAGAATAGGGTTAGGGTTAGGGTTAGGGTTAGGGTTAGGGTTAGGGTTAGGGTTAGGGTTAGGATGAATGAACACCGCAAGAACAATCCAAGATTAGGGTTAGGGTTAGGGTTAGGGTTAGGGTTAGGGTTAGGGTTAGGGTTAGGGTTAGGGTTAGGGTTAGGGTTAGGATGAATGAAAACCACAAGAACAATCCAAGATTAGGGTTAGGGTTAGGGTTAGGGTTAGGGTTAGGGTTAGGGTTAGGGTTAGGATTAGGGTTAGGGTTAGGGTTACGGTGAATGAACACCGCAAGAACAATCCAAGAATAGGGTTAGGGTTAGGCTTAGGGTTAGGGTTAGGATGAATGAACACCACAAGAACAATCCAAGATTAGGGTTAGGGTGAGGGTTAGGGTTAGGGTTAGGGTTAGGGTGAATGAACACCGCAAGAACAATCCAAGAATAGGGTTAGGGTTAGGGTTAGGGTTAGGGTTAGGGTTAGGATTAGGGTTAGGGTTAGGGTTAGGGTTAGGGTTAGGGTTAGGGCTAGGGTGAATGAACACCGCAAGAACAATCCAAGATAAGGGTTAGTGTTAGTGTTAGTGTTAAGGTTAGGGTTAGGGTTAGGGTTAGGGTTAGGGTTAGGGTTAGGTTTAGGATGAATGAACGCCGCAAGAACAATCCAAGCTTAGGGTTAGGGTTAGGGTTTGGGTTAGGGTTAGGGTTAGGGTTAGGGTTAG
>NW_028113126.1:390000-392500 GCF_964234715.1 Podarcis melisellensis | reverse complement strand
GGATTAGGGTTAGGGTTAGGGTTAGGGTTAGGGTTAGGATGAATGAACACCACAAGAACAATCCAAGATTAGGGTTAGGGTTAGGGTTAGGGTTAGGGTTAGGGTTAGGGTTAGGGTTAGGGTTAGGGTGAATGAACACCGCAAGAACAATCCAAGATTAGGGTTAGGGTTAGGGTTAGGGTTAGGGTTAGGGTTAGGGTTAGGGTTAGGGTGGGGTTAGGGTTAGGGTTAGGGTTAGGGTTAGGGTTAGGGTTAGGGTTAGGGTTAGGATGAATGAACACCGCAAGAATAACCCAAGATTAGGGTTAGGGTTATGGTTAGGGTTAGGGTTAGGGTTAGGGTTAGGGTTAGGGTTAGGATGAATGAACACCACAAGAACAATCCAAGATTAGGGTTAGGGTTAGGGTTAGGGTTAGGGTTAGGGTTGGGGTTAGGGTTAGGGTTAGGGTTAGGGTTAGGGTTAGGGTTAGGGTTAGGGTTAGGGTTAGGGTTAGGGTTAGGGTTAGGGTTAGGGTTAGGGTTAGGATGAATGAACACCACAAGAACAATCCAAGAATAGGGTTAGGGTTAAGGTTAGGGTTAGGGTGAATGAACACCGCAAGAACAATCCAAGATTAGGGTTAGGGTTAGGGTTAGGGTTAGGGTTAGGGTTAGGGTTAGGGTTAGGGTTAGGGTTAGGGTTAGGGTTAGGGTTAGGGTTAGGGTTAGGGTTAGGATGAATGAACACCACAAGAACAATCATAGATTAGGGTTAGGGTTAGGGTTAGGGTTAAGGTTAGGGTTATGGTTAGGGTTAGGGTTAGGGTTAGGGTTAGGGTTAGGGTTAGGGTTAGGGTTAGGGTAAAGGTAAGGGTTAGGGTTAGGGTTAGGGTGAATGAACACCGCAAGAACAATCCAAGATAAGGGTTAGTGTTAGGTTTAGGGTTAGGGTTAGGGTTAGCGTTAGGGTTAGGGTGAATGAACACCGCAAGAACAATCCAAGAATAGGGTTAGGGTTAGGGTTAGGGTTAGGGTTAGGGTTAGGGTTAGGGTTAGGGTTAGGGTTAGGGTTAGGGTTAGGGTTAGGATGAATGAACACCACAAGAACAATCCAAGATTAGGGTTAGGGTTAGGGTTAGGGTTAGGGTTAGGGTTAGGGTTAGGGTTAGGGTTAGGGTAAAGGTAAGGGTTAGGGTTAGGGTTAGGGTTAGGGTGAATGAACACCGCAAGAACAATCCAAGATAAGGGTTAGTGTTAGGTTTAGGGTTAGGGTTAGGGTTAGCGTTAGGGTTAGGGTGAATGAACACCGCAAGAACAATCCAAGAATAGGGTTAGGGTTAGGGTTAGGGTTAGGGTTAGGGTTAGGGTTAGGGTTAGGGTTAGGGTTAGGGTTAGGATTAGGGTTAGGGTTAGGGTTAGGGTTAGGGTTAGGGTTAGGGTTAGGGTGAATGAACACCGCAAGAACAATCCAAGAATAGGGTTAGGGTTAGGGTTAGGGTTAGGGTTAGGGTTAGGGTTAGGGTTAGAGTTAGGGTTAGGGTTAGGGTTAGGGTTAGGGTTAGGGTTAGGGTTAGGGTTAGGGTTAGGGTGAATGAACACCACAAGAACAATCCAAGATTGGGGTTAGGGTTAGGGTTAGGGTTAGGGTTAGGGTTAGGGTTAGGGTTAGGGTTGGGGTTAGGGTTAGGGTTAGGGTTAGGGTTAGGGTTAGGGTTGGGGTTAGGGTTAGGGTTAGGGTTAGGGTTAGGGTTAGGGTTAGGGTTAGGGTTAGGGTTAGGGTTAGGATGAATGAACACCGCAAGAACAATCCACGATTAGGGTTAGGGTTAGGGTTAGGGTTAGGGTTAGGGTTAGGGTTAGGGTTAGGGTTAGGGTTAGAGTTAGGGTTAGGGTTAGGTTTAGGATGAATGAACACCGCAAGAACAATCCAAGATTAGGGTTAGGGTTAGGGTTAGGGTTAGGGTTAGGGTTAGGGTTAGGGTTAGGGTTAGGGTTAGGGTTAGGGTTAGGGTTAGGGTTAGGGTTAGGGTTAGGATGAATGAACACTACAAGAACAATCCAAGATTAGGGTTAGGGTTAGGGTTAGGGTTAGGGTGAATGAACACCGCAAGAACAATCCAAGATTAGGGTTAGGGTTAGGGTTAGGGTTAGGGTTAGGGTTAGGGTTAGGGTTAGGGTTAGGGTTAGGGTTAGGGTTAGGGTTAGGGTGAATGAACACCGCAAGAACAATCCAAGAATAGGGTTAGGGTTAGGGTTAGGGTTAGGGTTAGGGTTAGGGTTAGGGTTAGGGTTAGGGTTACGGTTAGGGTTAGGGTTAGGTTTAGGATGAATGAACACCGAAAGAACAATCCAAGATTAGGGTTAGGGTTAGGGTTAGGGTTAGGGTTAGGGTTAGGGTTAGGGTTAGGGTTAGGGTTAGGGTTAGGGTTAGGGTTAGGGTTAGGGTTAGGGTTAGGATGAATGAACACTACAAGAACAATCCAAGATTAGGGTTAGGGTTAGGGTTAGGGTGAATGAACAC
>NW_028113126.1:367500-370000 GCF_964234715.1 Podarcis melisellensis | reverse complement strand
CAAGAATAGGGTTAGGGTTAGGGTTAGGGTTAGGGTGAATGAACACCGCAAGAACAATCCAAGATTAGGGTTAGGGTTAGGGTTAGGGTTAGGGTTAGGGTTAGGGTTAGGGTTAGGGTTAGGGTTAGGATGAATGAACACCACAAGAACAATCATAGATTAGGGTTAGGGTTAGGGTTAGGGTTAAGGTTAGGGTTAGGGTTAGGGTTAGGGTTAGGGTTAGGGTTAGGGTTAGGGTAAAGGTAAGGGTTAGGGTTAGGGTTAGGGTGAATGAACACCGCAAGAACAATCCAAGATAAGGGTTAGTGTTAGGTTTAGGGTTAGGGTTAGGGTTAGCGTTAGGGTTAGGGTGAATGAACACCGCAAGAACAATCCAAGAATAGGGTTAGGGTTAGGGTTAGGGTTAGGGTTAGGGTTAGGGTTAGGGTTAGGGTTAGGGTAAAGGTAAGGGTTAGGGTTAGGGTTAGGGTGAATGAACACCGCAAGAACAATCCAAGATAAGGGTTAGTGTTAGGTTTAGGGTTAGGGTTAGGGTTAGCGTTAGGGTTAGGGTGAATGAACACCGCAAGAACAATCCAAGAATAGGGTTAGGGTTAGGGTTAGGGTTAGGGTTAGGGTTAGGGTTAGGGTTAGGGTTAGGGTTAGGGTTAGGGTTAAGATTAGGGTTAGGGTTAGGGTTAGGGTTAGGGTTAGGGTGAATGAACACCGCAAGAACAATCCAAGAATAGGGTTAGGGTTAGGGTTAGGGTTAGGGTTAGGGTTAGGGTTAGGGTTAGGGTTAGGGTTAGGGTGAATGAACACCACAAGAACAATCCAAGATTAGGGTTAGGGTTAGGGTTAGGGTTAGGGTTAGGGTTAGGGTTAGGATTAGGGTTAGGGTTGGGGTTAGGGTTAGGGTTAGGGTTAGGGTTGGGGTTAGGGTTAGGGTTAGGGTTAGGGTTAGGGTTAGGGTTACGGTTACGGTTAGGGTTAGGGTTAGGATGAATGAACACCGCAAGAACAATCCAAGATAAGGGTTAGTGTTAGTGTTAGTGTTAGTGTTAGGGTTAGGGTTAGGGTTAGGGTTAGGGTTAGGGTTAGGGTTAGGGTTAGGGTTAGGGTTAGGATGAATGAACACCGCAAGAACAATCCACGATTAGGGTTAGGGTTAGGGTTAGTGTTAGGGTTAGGGTTAGGGTTAGGGTTAGGGTTAGGGTTAGGGTTAGGGTTAGGGTTAGGGTTAGGGTTAGGGTTAGGGTTAGAGTTAGGGTTAGGGTTAGGTTTAGGATGAATGAACACCGCAAGAACAATCCAAGATTAGGGTTAGGGTTAGGGTTAGGGTTAGGGTTAGGGTTAGGGTTAGGGTTAGGGTTAGGATGAATGAACACTACAAGAACAATCCAAGATTAGGGTTAGGGTTAGGGTTAGGGTGAATGAACACCGCAAGAACAATCCAAGATTAGGGTTAGGGTTAGGGTTAGGGTTAGGGTTAGGGTTAGGGTTAGGGTTAGGGTTAGGGTTAGGGTGAATGAACACCGCAAGAAGAATCCAAGAATAGGGTTAGGGTTAGGGTTAGGGTTAGGGTTAGGGTTAGGGTTAGGGTTAGGGATAGGGTTAGAGTTAGGGTTAGGGTTAGGTTTAGGATGAATGAACACCGCAAGAACAATCCAAGATTAGGGTTAGGGTTATGGTTAGGGTTAGGGTTAGGGTTAGGGTTAGGGTTAGGGTTAGGGTTAGGGTTAGGGTTAGGGTTAGGATGAATGAACACTACAAGAACAATCCAAGATTAGGGTTAGGGTTAGGGTTAGGGTTAGGGTTAGGGTTAGGGTGAATGAACACCGCAAGAACAATCCAAGATTAGGGTTAGGGTTAGGGTTAGGGTTAGGGTGAATGAACACCGCAAGAACAATCCAAGAATAGGGTTAGGGTTAGGGTTAGGGTTAGGGTGAATGAACACCGCAAGAACAATCCAAGATTAGGGTTAGGGTTAGGGTTAGGGTTAGGGTTAGGGTTAGGGTTAGGGTTAGGGTTAGGGTTAGGGTTAGGGTTAGGGTTAGGGTTAGGGTTAGGGTTAGGATGAATGAACACCGCAAGAACAATCCAAGATAAGGGTTAGTGTTAGTGTTAGTGTTAGTGTTAGGGTTAGGGTTAGGGTTAGGGTTAGGGTTAGGGTTAGGGTTAGGGTTAGGGTTAGGATGAATGAACACCGCAAGAACAATCCACGATTAGGGTTAGGGTTAGGGTTAGGGTTAGGGTTAGGGTTAGGGTTAGGGTTAGGGTTAGAGTTAGGGTTAGGGTTAGGTTTAGGATGAATGAACACCGCAAGAACAATCCAAGATTAGGGTTAGGGTTAGGGTTAGGGTTAGGGTTAGGGTTAGGGTTAGGGTTAGGGTTAGGGTTAGGGTTAGGGTTAGGGTTAGGGTTAGGATGAATGAACACCGCAAGAACAATCCACGATTAGGGTTACGGTTAGGGTTAGTGTTAGGGTTAGGGTTAGGGTTAGGGTTAGGGTTAGGGTTAG
>NW_028113126.1:357500-360000 GCF_964234715.1 Podarcis melisellensis | reverse complement strand
GGGTTAGGGTTAGGTTTAGGATGAATGAACACCGCAAGAACAATCCAAGATTAGGGTTAGGGTTAGGGTTAGGGTTAGGGTTAGGGTTAGGGTTAGGGTTAGGGTTAGGGTTAGGGTTAGGGTTAGGGTTAGGGTTAGGATGAATGAACACTACAAGAACAATCCAAGATTAGGGTTAGGGTTAGGGTTAGGGTTAGGGTTAGGGTGAATGAACACCGCAAGAACAATCCAAGATTAGGGTTAGGGTTAGGGTTAGGGTTAGGGTGAATGAACACCGCAAGAACAATCCAAGAATAGGGTTAGGGTTAGGGTTAGGGTTAGGGTGAATGAACACCGCAAGAACAATCCAAGATTAGGGTTAGGGTTAGGGTTAGGGTTAGGGTTAGGGTTAGGGTTAGGGTTAGGGTTAGGGTTAGGGTTAGGGTTAGGGTTAGGGTTAGGGTTAGGGTTAGGATGAATGAACACTACAAGAACAATCCAAGATTAGGGTTAGGGTTAGGGTGAATGAACACCGCAAGAACAATCAAAGATTAGGGTTAGGGTTAGGGTTAGGGTTAGGGTTAGGGTTGGGGTTAGGGTTAGGGTTAGGGTTAGGGTTAGGGTTAGGGTTAGGGTTAGGGTTAGGATGAATGAACACCGCAAGAACAATCCAAGATTAGGGTTAGGGTTATGGTTAGGGTTAGGGTTAGGGTTAGGATGAATGAACACCACAAGAACAATCCAAGGTTAGGGTTAGGGTTAGGGTTAGGGTTAGGATTGGGGTTAGGGTTAGGGTTAGGGTTAGGGTTTGGGTTAGGGTTAGGGTTAGGGTTAGGGTTAGGGTTAGGGTTAGGGTTAGGATGAATGAACACCACAAGAACAATCCAAGAATAGGGTTAGGGTTAGGGTTAGGGTTAGGGTGAATGAACACCGCAAGAACAATCCAAGATTAGGGTTAGGGTTAGGGTTAGGGTTAGGGTTAGGGTTAGGGTTAGGGTTAGGGTTAGGGTTAGGGTTAGGGTTAGGCTGAATGAACACCACAAGAACAATCCAAGATTAGGGTTAGGGTTAGGGTTAAGGTTAGGGTTAGGGTTAGGGTTAGGGTTAGGGTAAAGGTAAGGGTTAGGGTTAGGGTTAGGGTTAGGGTGAATGAACACCGCAAGAACAATCCAAGATAAGGGTTAGTGTTAGGTTTAGGGTTAGGGTTAGGGTTAGCGTTAGGGTTAGGGTGAATGAACACCGCAAGAACAATCCAAGAATAGGGTTAGGGTTAGGGTTAGGGTTAGGGTTAGGGTTAGGGTTAGGGTTAGGGTTAGGGTTAGGGTTAGGGTTAGGGTTAGGGTTAGGATTAGGGTTAGGGTTAGGGTTAGGGTTAGGGTTAGGGTGAATGAACACCGCAAGAACAATCCAAGAATAGGGTTAGGGTTAGGGTTAGGGTTAGGGTTAGGGTTAGGGTTAGGGTTAGGGTTAGGGTTAGGGTTAGGGTTAGGGTTAGGGTTAGGGTGAATGAACACCACAAGAACAATCCAAGATTAGGGTTAGGGTTAGGGTTAGGGTTAGGGTTAGGGTTAGGGTTAGGGTTAGGGTTAGGGTTGGGGTTAGGGTTAGGGTTAGGGTTAGGGTTAGGGTTAGGGTTAGGGTTAGGGTTACGGTTAGGGTTAGGGTTAGGATGAATGAACACCGCAAGAACAATCCAAGATAAGGGTTAGTGTTAGTGTTAGTGTTAGTGTTAGGGTTAGGGTTAGGGTTAGGGTTAGGGTTAGGGTTAGGGTTAGGGTTAGGGTTAGGGTTAGGATGAATGAACACCGCAAGAACAATCCACGATTAGGGTTAGGGTTAGGGTTAGTGTTAGGGTTAGGGTTAGGGTTAGGGTTAGGGTTAGGGTTAGGGTTAGAGTTAGGGTTAGGGTTAGGTTTAGGATGAATGAACACCGCAAGAACAATCCAAGATTAGGGTTAGGGTTAGGGTTAGGGTTAGGGTTAGGGTTAGGGTTAGGGTTAGGGTTAGGGTTAGGATGAATGAACACTACAAGAACAATCCAAGATTAGGGTTAGGGTTAGGGTTAGGGTGAATGAACACCGCAAGAACAATCCAAGATTAGGGTTAGGGTTAGGGTTAGGGTTAGGGTTAGGGTTAGGGTTAGGGTTAGGGTTAGGGTTAGGGTTAGGGTTAGGGTTAGGGTTAGGGTTAGGGTGAATGAACACCGCAAGAACAATCCAAGAATAGGGTTAGGGTTAGGGTTAGGGTTAGGGTTAGGGTTAGGGTTAGGGTTAGGGTTAGGGTTAGAGTTAGGGTTAGGGTTAGGTTTAGGATGAATGAACACCGCAAGAACAATCCAAGATTAGGGTTAGGGTTAGGGTTCGGGTTAGGGTTAGGGTTAGGGTTAGGGTTAGGGTTAGGGTTAGGGTTAGGGTTAGGATGAATGAACACTACAAGAACAATCCAAGATTAGGGTTAGGGTTAGGGTTAGGGTTAGGGTTAGGGTGAATGAACACCGCAAGAACAATCCAAGATTAGGGTT
>NW_028113126.1:335000-350000 GCF_964234715.1 Podarcis melisellensis | reverse complement strand
ATGAATGAACACCACAAGAACAATCCAAGATTAGGGTTAGGGTTAGGGTTAGGGTTAGGGTTAGGGTTGGGGTTAGGGTTAGGGTTAGGGTTAGGGTTAGGGTTAGGGTTAGGGTAAGGGTTAGGGTTAGGGTGAATGAACACCGCACGAACAATCCAAGAATAGGGTTAGGGTTAGGGTTAGGGTTAGGGTTAGGGTTAGGGTTAGGGTTAGGGTTAGGGTTAGGGTTAGGATTAGGGTTAGGGTTAGGGTTAGGGTTAGGGTTAGGGTTAGGGTTAGGGTGAATGAACACCGCAAGAACAATCCAAGAATAGGGTTAGGGTTAGGGTTAGGGTTAGGGTTAGGGTTAGGGTTAGGATGAATGAACACCACAAGAACAATCCAAGATTAGGGTTAGGGTTAGGGTTAGGGTTAGGGTTAGGGTTAGGGTTAGGGTTAGGGTTAGGGTTAGGGTAAGGGTTGGGGTTAGGGTTGGGGTTAGGGTTAGGGTTAGGGTTACGGTTAGGGTTAGGGTTAGGGTTAGGGTTAGGATGAATGAACACCGCAAGAACAATCCAAGATAAGGGTTAGTGTTAGTGTTAGTGTTAGTGTTAGTGTTAGGGTTAGGGTTAGGGTTAGGGTTAGGGTTAGGGTTAGGGTTAGGATGAATGAACACCGCAAGAACAATCCACGATTAGGGTTAGGGTTAGTGTTAGGGTTAGGGTTAGGGTTAGGGTTAGGGTTAGGGTTAGGGTTAGGGTTAGAGTTAGGGTTAGGGTTAGGTTTAGGATGAATGAACACCGCAAGAACAATCCAAGATTAGGGTTAGGGTTAGGGTTAGGGTTAGGGTTAGGGTTAGGGTTAGGATGAATGAACACTACAAGAACAATCCAAGATTAGGGTTAGGGTTAGGGTTAGGGTTAGGGTGAATGAACACCGCAAGAACAATCCAAGATTAGGGTTAGGGTTAGGGTTAGGGTTAGGGTTAGGGTTAGGGTTAGGGTTAGGGTTAGGGTTAGGGTTAGGGTTAGGGTTAGGGTGAATGAACACCGCAAGAACAATCCAAGAATAGGGTTAGGGTTAGGGTTAGGGTTAGGGTTAGGGTTAGGGTTAGGGTTAGGGTTAGGGTTAGGGTTAGAGTTAGGGTTAGGGTTAGGTTTAGGATGAATGAACACCGCAAGAACAATCCAAGATTAGGGTTAGGGTTATGGTTAGGGTTAGGGTTAGGGTTAGGGTTAGGGTTAGGGTTAGGGTTAGGATGAATGAACACTACAAGAACAATCCAAGATTAGGGTTAGGGTTAGGGTTAGGGTTAGGGTGAATGAACACCGCAAGAACAATCAAAGATTAGGGTTAGGGTTAGGGTTAGGGTTAGGGTTAGGGTTAGGGTTAGGGTTAGGGTTAGAGTTAGGGTTAGGGTTAGGTTTAGGATGAATGAACACCGCAAGAACAATCCAAGATTAGGGTTAGGGTTAGGGTTAGGGTTAGGGTTAGGGTTAGGGTTAGGGTTAGGGTTAGGGTTAGGGTGAATGAACACCGCAAGAACAATCCAAGATTAGGGTTAGGGTTAGGGTTAGGGTTAGGGTTAGGGTTAGGGTTAGGGTTGGGGTTAGGGTTAGGGTTAGGGTTAGGGTTAGGGTTAGGGTTAGGGTTAGGGTTAGGATGAATGAACACCGCAAGAACAATCCAAGATTAGGGTTAGGGTTATGGTTAGGGTTAGGGTTAGGGTTAGGGTTAGGGTTAGGGTTAGGGTTAGGGTTAGGATGAATGAACACCACAAGAACAATCCAAGATTAGGGTTAGGGTTAGGGTTAGGGTTAGGGTTAGGGTTGGGGTTAGGGTTAGGGTTAGGGTTAGGGTTAGGGTTAGGGTTAGGGTTAGGGTAAGGGTTAGGGTTAGGGTGAATGAACACCGCACGAACAATCCAAGAATAGGGTTAGGGTTAGGGTTAGGGTTAGGGTTAGGGTTAGGGTTAGGGTTAGGGTTAGGATTAGGGTTAGGGTTAGGGTTAGGGTTAGGGTTAGGGTTAGGGTTAGGGTGAATGAACACCGCAAGAACAATCCAAGAATAGGGTTAGGGTTAGGGTTAGGGTTAGGGTTAGGGTTAGGGTTAGGGTTAGGGTTAGGATGAATGAACACCACAAGAACAATCCAAGATTAGGGTTAGGGTTAGGGTTAGGGTTAGGGTTAGGGTTAGGGTTAGGGTTAGGGTTAGGGTTAGGGTTAGGGTTAGGGTAAGGGTTGGGGTTAGGGTTGGGGTTAGGGTTAGGGTTAGGGTTACGGTTAGGGTTAGGGTTAGGGTTAGGGTTAGGGTTAGGGTTAGGGTTAGGATGAATGAACACCGCAAGAACAATCCAAGATAAGGGTTAGTGTTAGTGTTAGTGTTAGTGTTAGTGTTAGGGTTAGGGTTAGGGTTAGGGTTAGGGTTAGGGTTAGGGTTAGGGTTAGGGTTAGGGTTAGGGTTAGGATGAATGAACACCGCAAGAACAATCCACGATTAGGGTTAGGGTTAGGGTTAGGGTTAGGGTTAGGGTTAGGGTTAGGGTTAGGGTTAGGGTTAGGGTTAGGGTTAGAGTTAGGGTTAGGGTTAGGTTTAGGATGAATGAACACCGCAAGAACAATCCAAGATTAGGGTTAGGGTTAGGGTTAGGGTTAGGGTTAGGGTTAGGGTTAGGATGAATGAACACTACAAGAACAATCCAAGATTAGGGTTAGGGTTAGGGTTAGGGTTAGGGTGAATGAACACCGCAAGAACAATCCAAGATTAGGGTTAGGGTTAGGGTTAGGGTTAGGGTTAGGGTTAGGGTGAATGAACACCGCAAGAACAATCCAAGAATAGGGTTAGGGTTAGGGTTAGGGTTAGGGTTAGGGTTAGGGTTAGGGTTAGGGTTAGGGTTAGGGTTAGGGTTAGGGTTAGGGTTAGAGTTAGGGTTAGGGTTAGGTTTAGGATGAATGAACACCGCAAGAACAATCCAAGATTAGGGTTAGGGTTAGGGTTAGGGTTAGGGTTAGGGTTAGGGTTAGGGTTAGGGTTAGGGTTAGGGTTAGGATGAATGAACACTACAAGAACAATCCAAGATTAGGGTTAGGGTTAGGGTTAGGGTTAGGGTTAGGGTTAGGGTTAGGGTTAGGGTGAATGAACACCGCAAGAACAATCCAAGATTAGTGTCAGAGTCACCCGTTTGGTCCCAGCTCACAAGAGACCCAACTCCGATCCGGTTTATTTACAGAAAGTCTTTATTGAAGATCATGGTTGCATTTACACTCCATCTCTGTGACTCTGCATCTGTACCGTTAGATCGTTGAAGTCCCCTCTGAATCTGTCCCGCCTCGGCACCAATTTAAGAGGCTAGCCCTGGACCACCTCTTCCTCTCCTTCCTTTTCCGCAGGGTCTTTCTGCCCCCCTGAGTTCCCCCTCTCCGGGACTCACCCGAGGCTGAATCCTCTGACGCCTCTGCCCCCCTCCTTCTCGCTTTAGGGCCGGGCTCCTCCCCAGGGCTCTCCTCACTTCCGCGCGCCTCTACCTTTGAACTTGGCGCGCGTACGTTGCTCCTGACCTTTCTCTTGACCGCTACACTGCTCTCGGTGCTGCTCTCCACCCCTTCCGGCTGAGCGCCCTGCTCCGATCTCCTTCCCCTGTCTCTCTCCTGCTCTGCTCCCTCTGACACACTTGTAACTCCACCCCCTTCACTCCGTTCCGGCTGAGAAGCCGGCTCCTGCCTCCGACCCCCACTGGGGCTTCTCCCTTCTCTCCCCTGCTCCTCACTGTTTCCCCCTTGTCCCCCTTTCGGTCTGGCCAGGGGAGCCCCCTTTTGGGAATCCTCTGACTCACTGGTCAGACTCATGGAGAACCTTTCGGCATCATCATCCTCCTCCTCATCTCTCTGGGATTCTTCCCCCTCGCTCTCTGTCTCCTCCCCCATCTGCTCTTCTCTCCCTGAAACCCTGACAATTAGGGTTAGGGTTAGGGTTAGGGTTAGGGTGAATGAACACCGCAAGAACAATCCAAGAATAGGGTTAGGGTTAGGGTTAGGGTTAGGGTGAATGAACACCGCAAGAACAATCCAAGATTAGGGTTAGGGTTAGGGTTAGGGTTAGGGTTAGGGTTAGGGTTAGGGTTAGGGTTAGGGTTAGGATGAATGAACACCACAAGAACAATCCAAGATTAGGGTTAGGGTTAGGGTTAGGGTTAGGGTTAGGGTTAGGGTTAGGGTTAGGGTTAGGGTAAAGGTAAGGGTTAGGGTTAGGGTTAGGGTGAATGAACACCGCAAGAACAATCAAAGATAAGGGTTAGTGTTAGGTTTAGGGTTAGGGTTAGGGTTAGCGTTAGGGTTAGGGTGAATGAACACCGCAAGAACAATCCAAGAATAGGGTTAGGGTTAGGGTTAGGGTTAGGGTTAGGGTTAGGGTTAGGGTGAATGAACACCGGAAGAACAATCCAAGAATAGGGTTAGGGTTAGGGTTAGGGTTAGGGTTAGGGTTAGGGTTAGGGTTAGGGTTAGGGTTAGGGTTAGGGTTAGGGTTAGGGTTAGGGTTAGGGTTAGGGTTAGGATGAATGAACACTACAAGAACAATCCAAGATTAGGGTTAGGGTTAGGGTTAGGGTAAGGGTTAGGGTTAGGGTTAGGGTTAGGGTTAGGGTTAGGGTTAGGGTGAATGAACACCGCAAGAACAATCCAAGATTAGGGTTAGGGTTAGGGTTAGGGTTAGGGTTAGGGTTAGGGTTAGGGTTAGGGTTAGGGTTAGGGTAAAGGTAAGGGTTAGGGTTAGGGTTAGGGTGAATGAACACCGCAAGAACAATCAAAGATAAGGGTTAGTGTTAGGTTTAGGGTTAGGGTTAGGGTTAGCGTTAGGGTTAGGGTGAATGAACACCGCAAGAACAATCCAAGAATAGGGTTAGGGTTAGGGTTAGGGTTAGGGTTAGGGTTAGGGTTAGGGTTAGGGTGAATGAACACCGGAAGAACAATCCAAGAATAGGGTTAGGGTTAGGGTTAGGGTTAGGGTTAGGGTTAGGGTTAGTGTTAGGGTTAGGGTTAGGGTTAGGGTTAGGGTTAGGGTTAGGGTTAGGGTTAGGATGAATGAACACTACAAGAACAATCCAAGATTAGGGTTAGGGTTAGGGTTAGGGTAAGGGTTAGGGTTAGGGTTAGGGTTAGGGTTAGGGTTAGGGTTAGGGTTAGGGTTAGGGTGAATGAACACCGCAAGAACAATCCAAGATTAGGGTTAGGGTTAGGGTTAGGGTTAGGGTTAGGGTTAGGGTTAGGGTTAGGGTTAGGGTTAGGGTTAGGGTTAGGGTTAGGGTTAGGGTTAGGGTTAGGATGAATGAACACAACAAGAACAATCCAAGATTAGGGTTAGGGTTAGGGTTAGGGTTAGGGTTAGTGTGAATGAACAACGCAAGAACATACCAAGATTAGGGTTAGGGTTAGGGTTAGGGTTAGGGTTAGGGTTAGGGTTAGGGTTAGGGTTAGGGTTAGGATGAATGAACACCACAAGAACAATCCAAGATTAGGGTTAGGGTTAGGGTAAGGGTTAGGGTTAGGGTTAGGGTTAGGGTTAGGGTTAGGGTTAGGGTTAGGGTAAGGGTTAGGGTTAGGGTTAGGGTGAATGAACACGGCACGAACAATCCAAGAATAAGGTTAGGGTTAGGGTTAGGGTTAGGGTTAGGGTTAGGGTTAGGGTTAGGATTAGGGTTAGGGTTAGGGTTAGGGTTAGGGTTAGGGTTAGGGTGAATGAACACCGCAAGAACAATCCAAGAATAGGGTTAGGGTTAGGGTTAGGGTTAGGGTTAGGGTTAGGGTTAGGGTTAGGGTTAGGGTTATGGTGAATGAACACCACAAGAACAATCCAAGATTAGGGTTAGGGTTAGGGTTAGGGTTAGGGTTAGGGTTAGGGTTAGGGTTGGGGTTAGGGTTAGGGTTAGGGTTAGGGTTAGGGTTAGGGTTGGGGTTAGGGTTAGGGTTAGGGTTAGGGTTAGGGTTAGGATGAATGAACACTACAAGAACAATCCAAGATTAGGGTTAGGGTTAGGGTTAGGGTAAGGGTTAGGGTTAGGGTTAGGGTTAGGGTTAGGGTTAGGGTGAATGAACACCGCAAGAACAATCCAAGATTAGGGTTAGGGTTAGGGTTAGGGTTAGGGTTAGGGTTAGGGTTAGGGTTAGGGTTAGGGTTAGGATGAATGAACACAACAAGAACAATCCAAGATTAGGGTTAGGGTTAGGGTTAGGGTTAGGGTTAGTGTGAATGAACAACGCAAGAACATACCAAGATTAGGGTTAGGGTTAGGGTTAGGGTTAGGGTTAGGGTTAGGGTTAGGGTTAGGGTTAGGATGAATGAACACCACAAGAACAATCCAAGATTAGGGTTAGGGTTAGGGTAAGGGTTAGGGTTAGGGTTAGGGTTAGGGTTAGGGTTAGGGTTAGGGTTAGGGTTAGGGTTAGGGTTAGGGTAAGGGTTAGGGTTAGGGTTAGGGTGAATGAACACGGCACGAACAATCCAAGAATAAGGTTAGGGTTAGGGTTAGGGTTAGGGTTAGGGTTAGGGTTAGGGTTAGGGTTAGGATTAGGGTTAGGGTTAGGGTTAGGGTTAGGGTTAGGGTTAGGGTGAATGAACACCGCAAGGACAATCCAAGAATAGGGTTAGGGTTAGGGTTAGGGTTAGGGTTAGGGTTAGGGTTAGGGTTAGGGTTAGGGTTATGGTGAATGAACACCACAAGAACAATCCAAGATTAGGGTTAGGGTTAGGGTTAGGGTTAGGGTTAGGGTTAGGGTTAGGGTTAGGGTTGGGGTTAGGGTTAGGGTTAGGGTTAGGGTTAGGGTTAGGGTTGGGGTTAGGGTTAGGGTTAGGGTTAGGGTTAGGGTTAGGGTTAGGGTTAGGATGAATGAACACCGCAAGAACAATCCAAGATAAGGGTTAGTGTTAGTGTTAGTGTTAGTGTTAGTGTTAGGGTTAGGGTTAGGGTTAGGGTTAGGGTTAGGGTTAGGATGAATGAACACCGCAAGAACAATCCACGATTAGGGTTAGGGTTAGGGTTAGTGTTAGGGTTAGGGTTAGGGTTAGGGTTAGGGTTAGGGTTAGGGTTAGGGTTAGGGTTAGGGTTAGAGTTAGGGTTAGGGTTAGGTTTAGGATGAATAAACACCGCAAGAACAATCCAAGATTAGGGTTAGGGTTGGGGTTAGGGTTAGGGTTAGGGTTAGGGTTAGGGTTAGGGTTAGGGTTAGGGTTAGGGTTAGGATGAATGAACACTACAAGAACAATCCAAGATTAGGGTTAGGGTTAGGGTTAGGGTGAATGAACACCGCAAGAACAATCCAAGATTAGGGTTAGGGTTAGGGTTAGGGTTAGGGTTAGGGTTAGGGTTAGGGTTAGGGTTAGGGTTAGGGTTACGGTTAGGGTTAGGGTGAATGAACACCGCAAGAACAATCCAAGAATAGGGTTAGGGTTAGGGTTAGGGTTAGGGTTAGGGTTAGGGTTAGGGTTAGGGTTAGGGTTAGGGTTAGAGTTAGGGTTAGGGTTAGGTTTAGGATGAATGAACACCGCAAGAACAATCCAAGATTAGGGTTAGGGTTAGGGTTAGGGTTAGGGTTAGGGTTAGGGTTAGGGTTAGGGTTAGGGTTAGGGTTAGGATGAATGAACACTACAAGAACAATCCAAGATTAGGGTTAGGGTTAGGGTTAGGGTTAGGGTTAGGGTGAATGAACACCGCAAGAACAATCCAAGATTAGGGTTAGGGTTAGGGTTAGGGTTAGGGTTAGGGTTAGGGTGAATGAACACCACAAGAACAATCCAAGAATAGGGTTAGGGTTAGGGTTAGGGTTAGGGTGAATGAACACCGCAAGAACAATCCAAGATTAGGGTTAGGGTTAGGGTTAGGGTTAGGGTTAGGGTTAGGTTTAGGGTTAAGGTTAGGGTTAGGGTTAGGGTTAGGGTTAGGGTTAGGATGAATGAACACCACAAGAACAATCCAAGATTAGGGTTAGGGTTAGGGTTAGGGTTAGGGTTAGGGTTAGGGTTAGGGTTAGGGTTAGGGTTAGGGTTAGGGTTAGGGTTAGCGTTAGGGTTAGGGTTAGGGTTAGGGTGAATGAACACCGCAAGAACAATCCAAGATTAGGGTTAGGGTTAGGGTTAGGGTTAGGGTTAGGGTTAGGGTTAGGGTTAGGGTTAGGGTTAGGGTTGGGGTTGGGGTTAGGGTTAGGGTTAGGGTTAGGGTTAGGGTTAGGGTTGTTGGTTTCTCCTTTCTTCTCTGTGCAGCGAAGTGCTTGTCACGAGACAGGTTGTTTACATTCCACAGAGTCTGTACTGTTGGGTTCCCACGGGAATGGGAGACTGGATGTGACGTACACTGGTTTCCTGTTTTTCACTGTTCTTTGCAGTTTCAGTTTGTGATTCTCTCCGTGCTTTAGAGAAGAGATGACGCTTTCTCTGCTCCGGCAGAGGGAAAATGTTTTTCTGTAACTTACCAGCTTTGAACTGTAAATAAAGTAGTATAGAGCATGTTAGCATATACTCCTCATCATTCCGCTGTGCACTGGACACTGCTTATCCCCAACATTTGGTTATGGGCCCAGAAAAATGCAGTGTTTTGAGGATGCACTCCAGAGGTCGATGGATCGAAACCATCCTCTGCTACCATAGATGATGCAGGAGGCAAGTGCCAGAGTCATGATGGCTAGCTGCAGAAGGCTGGATGAAGCAAGTGGGGAATTTGATACCACTGATCAGCCAAATGCTCAACTCACAGTAGCTTGTGATACTGCCATGATTCAGAATGAAGCAGATCGGCGGGGTGCTGGCTGCATGGGAAATGGGGAGTCTTCACAGATGTCATCCCATAGTGCAGTGGAACCACCAGATGGCGCCAAAGCTTTGAAGGCAGTGAAATGCTACTCGTGTGGACGTCTAGGCCATATGAAGAGGGAATGCAAATATCCCAGGGCCAAGACAGAGCAGCGCAGCGGAAGCTCATCGCGTGGAAAAGGCCAGAGCAAAGGCAAAGGTCCAATGTCCAGGACAACGCAGCACAAGGCAATGGTCTCACGCTTCGCTCCAAAGGTTGCAAAGGTTGCAGAGGTTGCAGAGGTCCAGAAGAAGTCTAGATCTTTCTTCGTTGTTGATTCAGCGGCAACACATCACATGTGCAACGATAAGCGACTGTTCGTGTCTTTTACACCGCAGGAAGGTGCAATTCACCAGGCGGATGACCACACAATCCCCAGTAAAGGCTACGGAACTGTTGTTCTTCACAGTTTGGACTTATCGATACAGGATGTTCTTTATGTGCCGGATGCGAAACATAATCTGCTCAGCGTTGGACAGCTGATTGAGCGGAAAATTGACATTTCCTTTAAGAACAATAGATGCATCATCACTAAGAAAAATGATTATCAATTGTATGCTGAATTTGTTGATCGTTTGTTTCTTTTGTATTATGATGATGTTGTGCAGGATGACACTTGTTGCATTGCAGGTTCTAACAAAAGTTTGCATGCAGAATGTATTCATGATTTTCATCAAAAATTTGGTCATTTGCATTTTGAGGCAGTATCTAAAATGCCTGCCTTGGTTGAAGGTATGACTATTAAACCCTGCAGGTACCACATGAAGTGCAAGGCATGCGCAGCAAACAAGGTAAAAATGGCTGCGAAAGGTAAGGTGTCTAGTAGGCAAGCTACAGAACCATACCAAATTATTCATGCTGATTTGGTTGGACCACTAGCGCCCTCTTTGGGTGGAAATAGGTACTTCATGGTTCTTATTGATGCATTTTCCAGGTATATTTTTGTGTATAATCTCAAGCAGAAATCAGAGGCTTTTCCTAGGTTCAAGGAATTCTGTGCTTGGTTGGGAAATGTGCATGGTAAGAAGATGAAAATTCTTTTCACTGACCGGGGGGAGAATTCACTTCTCAGCAGTTTGAAGCTTTTCTGGCTGAGAAAGGAATTCAACACGATTTGTCTAGTCCTCGCTCGCCATGGCAGAATGGACTTGCGGAACGAGCAAATCAAACATTGCTTCAAGGGTTAAAAACCTTGCTGCATGATGCAAATCTTCCAGAGAGTTATTGGGCCGAAGCTCTCTCATGTTTCACTTACAGTTATAATCGCAGGTTATCTTCAGCGATTGGTTGTACCCCCTATGAGAAGATGTTTGGCAAGAAGCCATACATCAAACACATGAAAATTTTTGGTTCTGACATGTGGGTTCACTCACCACAACACTCCAAGTTAGACAAGCGTGGATTGCATGGTATCTTTCTAGGTTATCAGAAAGGGTCTTACAGAATAATGATGACTGACTCTAAGGAAATTAAGCTCACAAGAAGTGTTGAGTACAATGCCAAGTGGGGGGAGAATGTGGGAATTTTCCAATGTTATCCTGATGACAGTGATGAGACTGAGGATAGTCAAAAGCAACCGCAACAACCCACACCCACTGATGAAGGTACTGATTCTGAGTCTGACACTGAATCAGATGATTCAGAGGATTTCAAGAGTGCGAAAGCCTCTATGCGACCCTCTGAAAGCTCTGATCAAGAATTGGAGGAACCATTGTTCACAATAGGTCACTTTTCTCCTAAGAAGGAAGAGGAGAGTGTTGAAGACTTAAGGCTAATTCGCAGGTCACAGAGAGCCACAAAAGGCAGACCTCCAAAGAGATTTGCTGATGAGTTTGCTAAGATAGCAGTAACAGCTGTTAAAAGCTCCAAGAAGGTTTTTGAACCTTCAAGTTTCCAAGAAATCCAGGATTTGGATTCAAAGGAAGCTGAGCCATGGTTAAATGCCATGAAGGCTGAGCTTGATTCCTTGGAAAGGAAGAAAACATGGGAGCTTGTTCCAGTAGTTCCAGGAATGAAATTGCTTGGAAGCAAATGGGTCTTCAAAGCGAAGACTGATCAAAATGGCAAGATAGTCAGACACAAAGCCAGATTGGTAGCCAGAGGATTTGCACAGGTACCAGGTGAAGACTATCACGAGACCTACTCACCCACAGTGAGGTATGAGAGCATTAGGCTTATGCTCAAGCTAGCTGCAGAGGAAAATCTACACATTAGTCACCATGATGTGAATACAGCTTTTCTGTACGGATCTCTAAATGAATCACTTTATATGCTTCCACCTGATGGCGTACAGGTAAAACAGGGATTTGTTTGTGCTCTGAAAAAATCCCTTTATGGTCTCAAACAAAGTGCACGGTGTTGGCACACAAAACTCACTGAAGTATTGTTTTCTCTAGGTTTTAAGCAAGGGAAATCTGATCCATGTGTATTTGTCAAAGAGGAGGGGCAAAAGAAACTGTATTGTTTGTTTTATGTTGATGATCTTTTATTCTTTTGGAAAGATGTCACAATGTACAATAACGCCCTAGCTCAACTCAAAGAGCACTTTGACATGAAAGATCTTGGTGAGGTAAACAACTACCTATCTCTGGAAATAGAGAGAGATCAAGATGGTAACATTCTAGTACACCAGTCACGGAAAATTGCTGATGTGTTAAGCAAACTAAACCTGATGGATGCTAACCCTGTGGATACACCGATGATAACAGGTTATCAGGTAGATGACACTGAAGAAGCATTTTCTGACACTACACTGTACAGAAGTGTGCTAGGCAAGCTAAACTTCATTGCCAGATGTTCAAGACCAGACATTGCTGTTAGCTGTAATTTGCTAAGCAGACAAGTCAACAATCCTACTGTTAAGGATTGGAAAGCTCTGAAACGCATAGCTTGGTATTTGAAAGGCACTATGCATTACAGACTGAGATTTAACAATCAGAAGTCTGGTAGTCTTGAGATATTTGCAGATGCAAGTTTTGGAAGTGACACTACAGACAGGAAAAGGACGTCTGGAGTTTGCTATAAGTACAATCAGGGTCTATTTGATTGGTCATGCAAGAAGCAAACAACAGTTAGCTTAAGTACTTGTGAAGCTGAACTGAATGCACTGTCTTATTCACTTAAAGATTGTGAATGGTTGTTACAATTGTGCAAAGATATGAAAATTCCTGTCGAATGTCCAATCCAGGTTTACCAGGACAACAAAGCATGTTTGGCTTTGCTGAATTCTGAAGGTTGTAAGCAAAGCACGAAGCACTTGCAATTGAAATTGCAACATGCTAGGGAACGTATTCAGAAGGGACTCGTAACGGTGTCCTATATGCCAGGTAATGAAATTCCTGCTGATGTATTGTCCAAGATTGTATCAAGGGATCAACACTGTACCTATGTGCAGAAGTTGGGTTTGTACTGATATTGTACGAACACGCTGCCCAGAGATGTTCACAAAAAGGGGGAGGATGTTGGTTTCTGCTTTCGTCTCTGTGCAGCGAAGTGCTTGTCACGAGACAGGTTGTTTACATTCCACAGAGTCTGTACTGTTGGGTTCCCACGGGAATGGGAGACTGGATGTGACGTACACTGGTTTCCTGTTTTTCACTGTTCTTTGCAGTTTCAGTTTGTGATTCTCTCCGTGCTTTAGAGAAGAGATGACGCTTTCTCTGCTCCGGCAGAGGGAAAATGTTTTTCTGTAACTTACCAGCTTTGAACTGTAAATAAAGTAGTATAGAGCATGTTAGCATATACTCCTCATCATTCCGCTGTGCACTGGACACTGCTTATCCCCAACAAGGGTTAGGGTTAGGGTTAGGATGAATGAACACCGCAAGAACAATCCAAGATTAGGGTTAGGGTTATGGTTAGGGTTAGGGTTAGGGTTAGGGTTAGGGTTAGGGTTAGGATGAATGAACACCACAAGAACAATCCAAGATTAGGGTTAGGGTTAGGGTTAGGGTTAGGGTTAGGGTTAGGGTTGGGGTTAGGGTTAGGGTTAGGGTTAGGGTTAGGGTTAGGGTTAGGGTTAGGGTAAGGGTTAGGGTTAGGGTTAGGGTGAATGAACACCGCACGAACAATCCAAGAATAGGGTTAGGGTTAGGGTTAGGGTTAGGGTTAGGGTTAGGGTTAGGGTGAGGGTTAGGGTTAGGGTTAGGGTTAGGGTTAGGGTTAGGGTTAGGATTAGGATTAGGGTTAGGGTTAGGGTTAGGGTTAGGGTGAATGAACACCACAAGAACAATCCAAGAATAGGGTTAGGGTTAGGGTTAGGGTTAGGGTTAGGGTTAGGGTTAGGGTTAGGGTTAGGGTTAGGGTTAGGGTTAGGGTTAGGGTTAGGGTTAGGATGAATGAACACCACAAGAACAATCCAAGATTAGGGTTAGGGTTAGGGTTAGGGTTAGGGTTAGGGTTAGGGTTAGGGTTAGGGTTAGGGTTAGGGTTAGGGTAAGGGTTGGGGTTAGGGTTGGGGTTAGGGTTAGGGTTAGGGTTAGGGTTACGGTTACGGTTAGGGTTAGGGTTAGGGTTAGGGTTAGGGTTAGGGTTAGGATGAATGAACACCGCAAGAACAATCCAAGATAAGGGTTAGTGTTAGTGTTAGTGTTAGGGTTAGGGTTAGGGTTAGGGTTAGGGTTAGGGTTAGGGTTAGGATGAATGAACACCGCAAGAACAATCCACGATTAGGGTTAGGGTTAGTGTTAGGGTTAGGGTTAGGGTTAGGGTTAGGGTTAGGGTTAGGGTTAGGGTTAGGGTTAGAGTTAGGGTTAGGGTTAGGTTTAGGATGAATGAACACCGCAAGAACAATCCAAGATTAGGGTTAGGGTTAGGGTTAGGGTTAGGGTTAGGGTTAGGGTTAGGGTTAGGGTTAGGGTTAGGGTTAGGGTTAGGGTTAGGGTTAGGGTTAGGGTTAGGATGAATGAACACTACAAGAACAATCCAAGATTAGGGTTAGGGTTAGGGTTAGGGTTAGGGTTAGGGTGAATGAACACCGCAAGAACAATCCAAGATTAGGGTTAGGGTTAGGGTTAGGGTTAGGGTTAGGGTTAGGGTTAGGGTTAGGGTTAGGGTTAGGGTTAGGGTTAGGGTTAGGGTGAATGAACACCGCAAGAACAATCCAAGAATAGGGTTAGGGTTAGGGTTAGGGTTAGGGTTAGGGTTAGGGTTAGGGTTAGGGTTAGGGTTAGGGTTAGGGTTAGGGTTAGAGTTAGGGTTAGGGTTAGGTTTAGGATGAATGAACACCGCAAGAACAATCCAAGATTAGGGTTAGGGTTAGGGTTAGGGTTAGGGTTAGGGTTAGGGTTAGGGTTAGGGTTAGGGTTAGGGTTAGGGTTAGGGTTAGGATGAATGAACACTACAAGAACAATCCAAGATTAGGGTTAGGGTTAGGGTTAGGGATAGGGTGAATCAACACCGCAAGAACAATCCAAGATTAGGGTTAGGGTTAGGGTTAGGGTTAGGGTTAGGGTTAGGGTTAGGGTGAATGAACACCGCAAGAACAATCCAAGAATAGGGTTAGGGTTAGGGTTAGGGTTAGGGTGAATGAACACCGCAAGAACAATCCAAGATTAGGGTTAGGGTTAGGGTTAGTGTTAGGGTTAGGGTTAGGGTTAGGGTTAGGGTTAGGGTTAGGATGAATGAACACCGCAAGAACAATCCACGATTAGGGTTAGGGTTAGTGTTAGGGTTAGGGTTAGGGTTAGGGTTAGGGTTATGGTTAGAGTTAGGGTTAGGGTTAGGTTTAGGATGAATGAACACCGCAAGAACAATCCAAGATTAGGGTTAGGGTTAGGGTTAGGGTTAGGGTTAGGGTTAGGGTTAGGGTTAGGGTTAGGGTTAGGGTTAGGATGAATGAACACTACAAGAACAATCCAAGATTAGGGTTAGGGTTAGGGTTAGGGTTAGGGTGAATGAACACCGCAAGAACAATCCAAGATTAGGGTTAGGGTTAGGGTTAGGGTTAGGGTTAGGGTTAGGGTTAGGGTTAGGGTGAATGAACACCGCAAGAACAATCCAAGAATAGGGTTAGGGTTAGGGTTAGGGTTAGGGTTAGGGTTAGGGTTAGGGTTAGGGTTAGAGTTAGGGTTAGGGTTAGGTTTAGGATGAATGAACACCGCAAGAACAATCCAAGATTAGGGTTAGGGTTAGGGTTAGGGTTAGGGTTAGGGTTAGGGTTAGGGTTAGGGTTAGGGTTAGGGTTA
>NW_028113126.1:305000-310000 GCF_964234715.1 Podarcis melisellensis | reverse complement strand
TCGGTCTCTAATTCCTCCCTTCCCTGTCCCTCTGCTCCTGAACCCCTGACATCCATCCCCCCCTCGAAGCCCCCCCTTCCCCCCTCCCCTCCTTCCGGTGTGGGTACTGGGTGCTCCGTCGTAGCGGGGGTGCGTGCAGGATACAGTTCGTCCCCCATGTACTCGTCGACATCTCTCTCCTCTGCTTCCATCTCTCTGTCTCCGTGCTCGAACCCCACGTCTTCCCCCAACACGTCCATGTCCGTCTCGCCCCCCTCCCCCTCTTCGGGTGATCCCAGCCAAGGACCACTCAGCCACTTCCTGCGCCACTGCTCCTCTGGTCGATCGTCCCACCAATAAGAGCTGTCTGAGGCAGACCCCGGTGGCGAACCCACCCGGGAGCTCGGGACTGGGGCCTGTTCTTCGTCCGAGTCGAACCCCTGGAATGTGCTGGCCGAAAGAGTGGTTGTGAAGAGCCAGTCGTCGAAATACTCGGCTGGCATGGGCCTGTGTGGGAAGAGGGCATGAAACTCCTCTTTGAGCAGAGGCTCCTCCAAAGCATAGTCCGGAACCCAGCTGTTCGCAGTGGCCGGGGTACCCTCTCTGGCTAGGAGATATTCTACTCCTTCTTCCCCCCATCTCGAGTCTAAAATCTCTGTGACCTCGTTGATGTGCCCCCTCCTTGGCGACCCCCCCTGTCTGGGCCCTTCTCTGGGCGGGTCCGGTGCTGTGTCTGGCTCCTGAAATCTATGAGGTGCTTTGTAGGGCGTGAGCACTGATCTATGGAACACCGGATGCATCCTGGAACCCTCCGGAAGCGCTAACCGGAAGGCCACTGGATTGACCTGTGCCTGGACTTGGTAAGGTCCTAGCTGCTTATGTCCTAGCTTCTTCTTCGCTAACGATCTGGTCGGCACTGCTTGCGCTGCTAACCAGACCCAGTCTCCCACCTGTATGTCTTCCCCAACTCTTCTGTGTCTGTCTGCCTGCACTTTGTATGCGTGTTTTGCGAGTTCTAACTGCCTCCTGAGCTGTTCGTGGACTTCCTGCAACTCCGACGCTAAGGCTTCCGCTGCCTGTGGCTCCCCCTCCCCCACTCTCTCTAAACTCGGGAAGGTTCTGGGATGCCTCCCGTTGTTGGCAAAGAACGGCGTCACCCCCGTCGACACGTGCTTCGTATTGTTGTAAGCGAACTCAGCGAGTGGCAGGTAGTCCACCCATGTCGTGGGCTGCTGATTGGCGTAGCATCTCAGGTACTGCTGCATGATGGCGTTGACCCTCTCCGCTTGTCCGTTGGTCTGTGGGTGTCTCGCCGACGCCAAATTGACTTTGACGTTCAGAATGCCCATCAGCTTCTGCCAGAAGTTCGAGATGAACTGTCGCCCCCGGTCGGAGAGAATAGATCGTGGCAGACCGTGAACCTTGAACACGTGGTCAATGAACAGTTTGGCGGTCTGCTCTGCCGTGGCTACCCTCGCACACGGAATGAAGTGTGCCATTTTAGTAAACATGTCCACCACCACTAGCACTGCTGTCTTTCCCCTCGAACTGGGCAGATCCGTGACGAAGTCCAGGGCCACCCTCTCCCACGGTTCAGCCGGTGTTTGCAGCGGTTCCAGCAATCCCGCCGGCGGTTTGTGAACTGACTTGGCCCTTTGGCAGGTGTCACATCTCGCGACGTAATCCGCGACTTCCCCCCGCATCTTGGGCCACCAAAAGTCTCTGGCTACTAGTTCGACAGTCTTTTCTTTGCCAAAGTGCCCGGCTGTGGGAGCGTCGTGTAGCTGCTGCAGAACCCTTGCGCGGAGGTCGTCTCCCGGCACGTAGAGTGCTCCCTTGTGGAGGAGCAACCCATCGCGTATCTGGAACTCGTCGGCCCTCGCTGTGCCCCTGTGCACCTCCTCCATCCTGGCCTGTGCGAAGGGGTCTTCCCGCAGCGCTCGACGGACGGCCTCCAGGTCCACGGTTGCCGACGCGCATGCCCACGCTTCCGGTGCGAAAATGTGCTTGGCCGCCGGCGGTGCCGCCTCCTCCAGGTATTGCGGCTTTCTGGACAAAGCATCCGCCATCACGTTGTTGTCGCCCGGAATGTACTCTAACTTAAAGTCGAAGTCCGCGAAGAACTCCGCCCATCTAATGTGTCGCTGGTTGAGGAACCTAGCCGTGCGCCAGTACTCCAGATTCTTGTGGTCCGTGTGGACCTGCACTGTGTGTCTGGCTCCGATAAGGAAGTGCCGCCATGCCTTGAACGCTGCATGGATGGCTAGCAACTCCCTGTCCCAGATGGTATAATTCTGCTCCGACTTGCTGAGCTTCCTCGAGTAGAAGGCGCACGGCCTCCAGTCCCCCTGCTGGTCTTGTTGCAACAGGACAGCTCCCACGGCTCTGTCTGAGGCGTCTGTCTCCACCCTCATGGGTCTGCTGGGATTCACATGCAGCAGCTGCTCCTCTGACGCGAAGAGCCGCTTGAGTCTCTGAAAGGACTGCTCCGCTTGCTCCGTCCAGATGAATTTCTTCTTCTTGGAGCTGAGCGTGTCGGTGATGGCCGCTGTCTGCATGGCAAATCCCTTGATGAACTTGCGGTAAAAGTTGGCAAAGCCGACAAACCGCTGGACTTCCTTCCGATTGCGTGGGCTTTTCCAGTCCAAAACTGCGCTAACCTTGGCGCTGTCCATGGCGAGCCCCTTGTCTGACAGCTTGTAGCCCAGGAAATCCACCTCCGTCACGTCGAACTGGCACTTCTCCAGCTTGGCGTACAGCCTGTGCTCCTTCAGTCTCTGCAGAACTTCCCTGACATCCCTCTCGTGCGCCTCGCGCGATTCTGAAAAAATCAGGATGTCGTCCAGGAAGCATACGCACTTCTTGTAAAGGAGCCCCGCCAGCACATGATGCATAAAGGCTTGGAAAGTGTGAGAGCCATTTTGCAATCCGAAGGGCATAACTCTGTATTCGTAGGTGCCCAGTGGCGTGAACATGGCCGTCTTCCACTCGTCGCCCTCGCGCATGCGAATCAGGTTGTACGCCCCACGTAGATCCAACTTGGTGAAAACGCGTCCTTTCCGCACCGTCGCGAGCAGGTCGTCTATCTTGGGCATGGGGAAAGCTGAGGGCTTGGTTTTCGAGTTTAAGATCCTGAAATCCACCACCAGCCTCCGTTGGGGCGTGTCCCGCTTCTTCACAAAGAATACTGGACTGCCTCCCACCGCTTTCGACTCCCGGATGAACCCACGCTGCAAATTGTGATCTATGAACTCCCTGAGTTCCTGCAGTTCATCCTCAGACATGGAGTACAGTTTCCCCGTTGGCAGCGTCGCCCCCGGCAGGAGGTCAATCTTGCAATCATAGGGTCTGTGAGGAGGTAGCTTGTCCGCCTCCTTCTCGCAGAAAACCTCCAAAAACTCCGCATACTTGTGGGGTACTGCTTGCAGCGTGCCCAACTGTAACTGCGGGTCCTCCTCTTCCTCCTCTGGGCTGGGTATGATGCAGTGTTCTGCACAGTAGGAGGATCCAAACGTTAGTTGGCGCTGGTACCAAGCCAACGCTGGGCTGTGCCTGTGCAGCCAACTCATGCCTAATACTACAGGCGTGTCTGACAGTTGGGTGACATTGAAGCTGATGACCTCCCGGTGATTCCCAATTTGCATCACCATCGGCGGCGTCTGCTGCACCACCTGCCCCCCTAGCAGTTCCCTGCCATCCACCGTGACAACCTTCAGGGGCAGCGTGGCTGGCAGTAAAGCTATGTTGTGTCGTTGAATGAACTCCAGTCCTATAAAGTCTGCATTACTGCCAGAGTCAATTGTGATAGGCACTTCTAAGGTGAGTCCATTGGGCAGCTGGAGCGATGCGGTGAGCTGCACCACTGGTTTGGGCGGGAGGGGGTCTGTGGGCTGCAAAATCTCCGGGGACTTCTTCACTGACTTGTCTGGCTGGGCCCCAGTGCCTCCTATTCCAGCCAGACTTCGTCGTTTCCCTGCTGTGGTTCTCTCTGCTGAGTTGTTTCCAATACTGTCACTGAGGCTGCAGTTTGCTTGCGGAGCCTCTGGGGACACTCTTTCGCCAGATGCTCCTCACTCTCACATATATAGCACTTCCTGTTCCTTCTAGGCAGCTTCGGTTTTACTGCTCCCGGTGTTAAGGCTCTATTAGCTGAGAGAGCCCTAGCACCTCCAATCTCCATCTGCTCTTCGCCCCCTCCCTGTGGAGGCGTGGACTGCGCACGCGCTGTCTCTCTAGACAAGAGGGGGGGCACCCTCCCTGGTGTGCGTCCCCAACGTCCTTCTTCTTTGCTCCATGGCCGTTCTTCCTGCCTCACCCCAATCGACAGCGCTCTTTCCACCACTTGCTGAGTGGTTGTGGGTCTCTCTCCCCGTGCCATCTCATCTTTGATCTGTGGGCTCAATCCCTCCAAAAAAAGGTCTCTAACTGGCGGAGAATCCTTATCCCAATTCAGCGCGTTGACCAATGCAAAAAACCTGGAATGATACTGCCTGACGCTGGCTTTCCCTTGTCTTAGCCCAAATATGTCCTTTCTGGCAATATCAATGTCTATGTTTGATAAGAAACAGGAATCCATCGCCTTAATGAATGCATCTGCGCTTTGGAGCGCTGGATCCTTGTCCCTCCACAGATTTCGCAGCCATGCTTTCGCGTCCCCATGCAAATGGGACAGGATGAACCCCACTTTCTCTTGCTCATCTCTAAAGTCTCTCTCCAACAGCTGCAGCGCAAACAGCACGTCTGCTCGGAAATTGGGGTACTGCTGCAAATTCCCATCAAAATGAGATACAATGCTGGCTCCTCTTTTCCCCAACCCAATCCCCTCGGATCTGGGTCCCGGTAGCCCCTGCTTCGCAAGCCCCTCTAACCTGGCTTGAAGATCTCTGCAGGCAGCCGCCGCTTCTTCCTCTCTCATCCTGGATGCGATTATTTCAGCGCTGAGTTGTGTCACCGCTTCTTGCAGGGAAGCTATTTTCTGTTCTGTAGTCATCTCGCCTGACTTTTGTGAGCTCGCAAGGCAC
>NW_028113126.1:287500-290000 GCF_964234715.1 Podarcis melisellensis | reverse complement strand
GTTAAGGTTAAGGTTAGGGTTAGCATTAGGGTTAGGGTTAGGATTAGGGTTACGGTTAGGGTTAGGGTTAGGGTTAGGGTTAGGGTTAGGGTTAGGATGAATGAACACCACAAGAACAATCCAAGATTAGGGTTAGGGTTAGGGTTAGGGTTAGGGTTGGGGTTGGGGTTAGGGTTAGGGTTAGGGTTAGGGTTAGGGTTAGGGTTAGGGTTAGGGTTAGGGTTGGGGTTGGGGTTGGGGTTAGGGTTAGGGTTAGGGTTAGGGTTAGGGTTAGGGTTAGGGTTAGGGTTAGGATGAATGAACACTGCAAGAACAATCCAAGATTAGGGTTAGGGTTAGGGTTAGGGTTAGGGTTAGGGTTAGGGTTAGGGTTAGGGTTAGGGTTAGGGTGAATGAACACCGCAAGAAATATCCAAGATTTGGGTTAGGGTTAGGGTTAGGGTTAGGGTTAGGGTTAGGGTTAGGGTTAGGGTTAGGGTGAATGAACACCGCAAGAGCAATCCAAGATTAGGGTTTGGGTAAGGGTAAGGGTTAGGGTTAGGGTTAGGGTTAGGGTTAGGGTTAGTTTTAGGGTTAGGGTTAGGGTTAGGGTTAGGGTTGGGGTTAGGGTTAGGGTTAGGGTTAGGGTTAGGGTTAGGGTTAGGGTTAGGATGAATGAACACCGCAAGAACAATCCAAGATTAGGGTTAGGGTTAGGGTTAGGGTTAGGGTTAGGGTTAGGGTTAGGGTTAGGGTTAGGGTTAGGGTTAGGGTTAGGGTGAATGAACACCACAAGAACAATGCAAGATTAGGGTTAGGGTTAGGGTTAGGGTTAGGGTTAGGGTTAGGATGAATGAACACCGCAAGAACAATCCAAGATTAGGGTTAGGGTTAGGGTTAGGGTTAGGGTTAGGGTTAGGGTTAGGGTTAGGGTTAGGGTTAGGATGAATGAACACCACAAAAACAATCCAAGATTAGGGTTAGGGTTAGGGTTAGGGTTAGGGTTAGGGTGAATGAACACCGCAAAAACAATCCAAGATTAGGGTTAGGGTTAGGGTTAGGGTTAGGGTTAGGGTTAGGGTTAGGGTTAGGGTGAATGAACAACACAAGAACAATCCAAGATTAGGGTTAGGGTTAGGGTTAGGGTTAGGGTTAGGGTTAGGGTTAGGGTTAGGGTTAGGGTTAGGGTTAGGGTTAGGGTAAGGGTAAGGGTAAGGGTTAGGGTTAGGGTTAGGGTAAATGAACACCACAAGAACAATCCAAGAATAGGGTTAGGGTTTGGGTTAGGGTTAGGGTTAGGGTTAGGGTTAGGGTTAGGGTTAGGGTTAGGGTTAGGGTTAGGGTTAGGATGAATGAACACCAGAAGAACAATCCAAGATTAGGGTTAGGGTTAGGGTTAGGGTTAGGGTTAGGGTTAGGGTTAGGGTTAGGGTTAGGGTTAGGGTGAATGAAAACCGCAAGAACAATCCAAGATTAGGGTTAGGGTTAGGGTTAGGGTTAGGGTTAGGGTTAGGGTTAGGGTTAGGGTTAGGGTAAGGGTTAGGATGAATGAACACCGCAAGAACAATCTAAGATTAGGGTTAGGGTTAGGGTTACGGTTAGGATGAATGAACACTACAAGAACAATCCAAGATTAGGGTTAGGGTTAGGGTTAGGGTTAGGGTTAGGGTTACGGTTAGGGTTAGGGTTAGGGTTAGGGTTAGGGTTCGGGTTCGGGTTCGGGTTCGGGTTCGGGTTCGGGTTCGGGTTCGGGTTCGGGTTCGGGTGAATGAACACCGCAAGAACAATCCAAGATCAGGTTTAGGGTTAGGGTTAGGGTTAGGATGAATGAACACCACAAGAACAATCCAAGATTAGGGTTAGGGTTAGGGTTAGGGTTAGGGTTAGGGTTAGGGTTAGGGTTAGGGTTAGGGTTAGGGTTAGTGTGAATGAACAACGCAAGAACAATCCAAGATTAGGGTTAGGGTTAGGGTTAGGGTTAGGGTTAGGGTTAGGGTTAGGGTTAGGGTTAGGGTTAGGGTTAGGGTTAGGGTTAGGGTTAGGGTTAGGGTGAATGAACACCGAAAGAACAATCCAAGATTAGGGTTAGGGTTAGGGTTAGGGTTAGGGTTAAGGTTAAGGTTAGGGTTAGCATTAGGGTTAGGGTTAGGATTAGGGTTACGGTTAGGGTTAGGGTTAGGGTTAGGGTTAGGGTTAGGGTTAGGGTTAGGGTTAGGGTTAGGATGAATGAACACCACAAGAACAATCCAAGATTAGGGTTAGGGTTAGGGTTAGGGTTAGGGTTAGGGTTGGGGTTGGGGTTAGGGTTAGGGTTAGGGTTAGGGTTAGGGTTAGGGTTAGGGTTAGGGTTGGGGTTGGGGTTGGGGTTAGGGTTAGGGTTAGGGTTAGGGTTAGGGTTAGGATGAATGAACACTGCAAGAACAATCCAAGATTAGGGTTAGGGTTAGGGTTAGGGTTAGGGTTAGGGTTAGGGTTAGGGTTAGGGTTAGGGTTAGGGTGAATGAACACCGCAAGAAATATC
>NW_028113126.1:270000-275000 GCF_964234715.1 Podarcis melisellensis | reverse complement strand
AGGGTTAGGGTTAGGATTAGGGTTAGGGTTAGGTTTAGGGTTAGGGTTAGGGTTAGGGTTAGGGTTAGGGTTAGGGTTAGGATGAATGAACACCACAAGAACAATCCAAGATTAGGGTTTGGGTTAGGGTTAGGGTTAGGGTTAGGGTTAGGGTTAGGGTTAGGGTTAGGGTTGGGGTTAGGGTTAGGGTTAGGGTTAGGGTTAGGGTTAGGGTTAGGGTTAGGGTTAGGGTTAGGGTTGGGGTTGGGGTTAGGGTTAGGGTTAGGGTTAGGGTTAGGGTTAGGGTTAGGATGAATGAACACTGCAAGAACAATCCAAGATTAGGGTTAGGGTTAGGGTTAGGGTTAGGGTTAAGGTTAGGGTTAGGGTTAGGGTGAATGAACACCGCAAGAGCAATCCAAGATTAGGGTTAGGGTTAGGGTTAGGGTGAATGAACACCGCAAGAACAATCCAAGCTTGGGGTTAGGGTTAGGGTTAGGGTTAGGGTTAGGGTTTGGGTTAGGGTTAGGGTTAGGGTTAGGGTTAGGGTTAGGGTTAGGGTTAGGGTTAGGGTTAGGGTTAGGATGAATGTACACCGTAAGAACAATCCAAGAATAGAGTTAGGGTTGGGGTTAGGGTTAGGGTTCGGGTTAGGGTTACGATTAGTGTTAGGGTGAATGAACACCGCAAGAACAATCCAAGATTAGGGTTAGGGTTAGGGTTAGGGTTAGGGTTAGGGTTAGGGTTAGGGTTAGGATGAATGAACACCACAAGAACAATCCAAGATTAGGGTTAGGGTTAGGGTTAGGGTTAGGGTTGGGGTTAGGGTTAGGGTTGGGGTTAGGGTTAGGGTTAGGGTTAGGGTTAGGGTTAGGGTTAGGGTTAGGGTTAGGGTTAGGGTTAGGGTTAGGGTTAGGGTTAGGATGAATGAACACCGTAAGAACAATCCAAGATAAGGGTTAGTGTTAGTGTTAGTGTTAGTGTTAGTGTTAGGGTTAGGGTTAGGGTTAGGGTTAGGGTGAATGAACACCGCAAGAGCAATCCAAGATTAGGGTTAGGGTTAGGGTTAGGGTTAGGGTTAGGGTTAGGGTTAGGGTTAGGGTTAGGGTTAGGGTTAGGGTTAAGGTTAGGGTTAGGGTTAGGGTTAGGGTTAGGGTGAATGAACACCGCAAGAACAATCCAAGCTTAGGGTTAGGGTTAGGGTTAGGGTTAGGGTTAGGGTTAGGGTTAGGGTTAGGGTTAGGGTTAGGGTTAGGGTGAATGAACACCGCAAGAACAATCCAAGAATAGGGTTAGGGTTAGGGTTAGTGTTAGGGTTAGGGTTAGGGTTAGGGTTAGGGTTAGGATTAGGGTTAGGGTTAGGGTTAGGGTTAGGGTTAGGGTGAATGAACACCGCAAGAACAATCCAAGAATAGGGTTAGGGTTAGGGTTAGGGTTAGGGTTAGGGTTAGGGTTAGGGTTAGGGTTAGGGTTAGGATGAATGAACACCACAAGAACAATCCAAGATTAGGGTTAGGGTTAGGGTTAGGGTTGGGGTTAGGGTTAGGGTTAGGGTTAGGGTTAGGGTTAGGGTTAGGGTTAGGGTTAGGGTTAGGGTTAGGGTTAGGATGAATGAACACCACAAGAACAATCCAAGATTAGGGTTAGGGTTAGGGTTAGGGTTAGTGTTAGGGTTAGGGTTAGGGTTAGGGTTAGGGTTAGGGTTAGGGTGAATGAACAACGCAAGAACAATCCAAGATTAGGGTTAGGGTTAGGGTTGGGGTTAGGGTTAGGGTTAGGGTTAGGATGAATGAACACTGCAAGAACAATCCAAGATTAGGGTTAGGGTTAGGGTTAGGGTTAGGGTTAGGGTTAGGGTTAGGGTTAGGGTTAGGGTTAGGGTTAGGGTTAGGGTTAGGGTTAGGGTTAGGGTTAGGGTTAGGGTGAATGAACACCGCAAGAAATATCCAAGATTTGGGTTAGGGTTAGGGTTAGGGTTAGGGTTAGGGTTAGGGTTAGGGTTAGGGTGAATGAACACCGCAAGAGCAATCCAAGATTAGGGTTTGGGTAAGGGTTAGGGTTAGGGTTAGGGTTAGGGTTAGGGTTAGGGTTAGTTTTAGGGTTAGGGTTAGGGTTAGGGTTAGGGTTAGGATTAGGGTTAGGGTTAGGGTTAGGGTTAGGGTTAGGGTTAGGGTTAGGGTTAGGGTTAGGGTTAGGATGAATGAACACCAGAAGAACAATCCAAGATTAGGGTTAGGGTTAGGGTTAGGGTTAGGGTTAGGGTTAGGGTTAGGGTTAGGGTTAGGGTGAATGAAAACCGCAAGAACAATCCAAGATTAGGGTTAGGGTTAGGGTTAGGGTTAGGGTTAGGGTTAGGGTTAGGGTTAGGGTTAGGGTTAGGGTAAGGGTTAGGATGAATGAACACCGCAAGAACAATCTAAGATTAGGGTTAGGGTTAGGGTTACGGTTAGGATGAATGAACACTACAAGAACAATCCAAGATTAGGGTTAGGGTTAGGGTTAGGGTTAGGGTTAGGGTTAGGGTTAGGGTTACGGTTAGGGTTAGGGTTAGGGTTAGGGTTAGGGTTAGGGTTAGGGTTAGGGTTCGGGTTCGGGTTCGGGTTCGGGTTCGGGTTCGGGTTCGGGTGAATGAACACCGCAAGAACAATCCAAGATCAGGTTTAGGGTTAGGGTTAGGGTTAGGATGAATGAACACCACAAGAACAATCCAAGATTAGGGTTAGGGTTAGGGTTAGGGTTAGGGTTAGGGTTAGGGTTAGGGTTAGGGTTAGGGTTAGGGTTAGGGTGAATGAACAACGCAAGAACAATCCAAGATTAGGGTTAGGGTTAGGGTTAGGGTTAGGGTTAGGGTTAGGGTTAGGGTTAGGGTTAGGGTTAGGGTTAGGGTTAGGGTTAGGGTTAGGGTGAATGAACACCGCAAGAACAATCCAAGATTAGGGTTAGGGTTAGGGTTAGGGTTAGGGTTAAGGTTAAGGTTAGGGTTAGCATTAGGGTTAGGGTTAGGATTAGGGTTACGGTTAGGGTTAGGGTTAGGGTTAGGGTTAGGGTTAGGATGAATGAACACCACAAGAACAATCCAAGATTAGGGTTAGGGTTAGGGTTAGGGTTAGGGTTAGGGTTAGGGTTGGGGTTGGGGTTAGGGTTAGGGTTAGGGTTAGGGTTAGGGTTAGGGTTAGGGTTAGGGTTAGGGTTAGGGTTGGGGTTGGGGTTGGGGTTAGGGTTAGGGTTAGGGTTAGGGTTAGGGTTAGGGTTAGGATGAATGAACACTGCAAGAACAATCCAAGATTAGGGTTAGGGTTAGGGTTAGGGTTAGGGTTAGGGTTAGGGTTAGGGTTAGGGTTAGGGTTAGGGTTAGGGTTAGGGTTAGGGTTAGGGTTAGGGTTAGGGTTAGGGTGAATGAACACCGCAAGAGCAATCCAAGATTAGGGTTTGGGTAAGGGTTAGGGTTAGGGTTAGGGTTAGGGTTAGGGTTAGTTTTAGGGTTAGGGTTAGGGTTAGGGTTGGGGTTAGGGTTAGGGTTAGGGTTAGGGTTAGGGTTAGGGTTAGGGTTAGGATGAATGAACACCGCAAGAACAATCCAAGATTAGGGTTAAGGTTAGGGTTAGGGTTAGGGTTAGGGTTAGGGTTAGGGTTAGGGTTAGGGTTAGGATGAATGAACACTACAAGAACAATCCAAGATTAGGGTTAGGGTTAGGGTTAGGGTTAGGGTTAGGGTTAGGGTTAGGGTTAGGGTTAGGGTGAATGAACACCACAAGAACAATGCAAGATTAGGGTTAGGGTTAGGGTTAGGGTTAGGGTTAGGGTTAGGATGAATGAACACCGCAAGAACAATCCAAGATTAGGGTTAGGGTTAGGGTTAGGGTTAGGGTTAGGGTTAGGGTTAGGGTTAGGGTTAGGGTTAGGGTTAGGATGAATGAACACCACAAAAACAATCCAAGATTAGAGTTAGGGTTAGGGTTAGGGTTAGGGTTAGGGTGAATGAACACCGCAAAAACAATCCAAGATTAGGGTTAGGGTTAGGGTTAGGGTTAGGGTTAGGGTTAGGGTTAGGGTTAGGGGTAGGGTTAGGGTTAGGGTTAGGGTTAGGGTGAATGAACAACACAAGAACAATCCAAGATTAGGGTTAGGGTTAGGGTTAGGGTTAGGGTTAGGGTTAGGGTTAGGGTTAGGGTTAGGGTAAGGGTAAGGGTAAGGGTTAGGGTTAGGGTTAGGGTTAGGGTAAATGAACACCACAAGAACAATCCAAGAATAGGGTTAGGGTTTGGGTTAGGGTTAGGGTTAGGGTTAGGGTTAGGGTTAGGGTTAGGGTTAGGATGAATGAACACCAGAAGAACAATCCAAGATTAGGGTTAGGGTTAGGGTTAGGGTTAGGGTTAGGGTTAGGGTTAGGGTTAGGGTTAGGGTTAGGGTGAATGAAAACCGCAAGAACAATCCAAGATTAGGGTTAGGGTTAGGGTTAGGGTTAGGGTTAGGGTTAGGGTTAGGGTTAGGGTAAGGGTTAGGATGAATGAACACCGCAAGAACAATCTAAGATTAGGGTTAGGGTTAGGGTTACGGTTAGGATGAATGAACACTACAAGAACAATCCAAGATTAGGGTTAGGGTTAGGGTTAGGGTTAGGGTTAGGGTTAGGGTTACGGTTAGGGTTAGGGTTAGGGTTAGGGTTAGGGTTAGGGTTAGGGTTAGGGTTAGGGTTCGGGTTCGGGTTCGGGTTCGGGTTCGGGTGAATGAACACCGCAAGAACAATCCAAGATCAGGTTTAGGGTTAGGGTTAGGGTTAGGATGAATGAACACCACAAGAACAATCCAAGATTAGGGTTAGGGTTAGGGTTAGGGTTAGGGTTAGGGTTAGGGTTAGGGTTAGGGTTAGGGTTAGGGTTAGGGTTAGGGTGAATGAACAACGCAAGAACAATCCAAGATTAGGGTTAGGGTTAGGGTTAGGGTTAGGGTTAGGGTTAGGGTTAGGGTTAGGGTTAGGGTTAGGGTTAGGGTTAGGGTGAATGAACACCGCAAGAACAATC